>NC_056747.1:298858537-298903537 GCF_019279795.1 Protopterus annectens
TTATGTACCACATAACAGTGGTGTTGTCCATCTTTACCATTAATTGTCCTGGAAGAATGTGGTCCTTGAAGGCTGCCAGAGCATTCTGTACAGCTAACATTTCTTTTTGATTGATATGCAGGTGCATTTGACTTGGGTTCCATTTGCCCTGAATGCACTCCCCTGCCAGGGGAGCCCCCCATGCATAGTCTGATGCGTCTGTTAGGATTTTTGTGACGGGGGTAGAGTGAATGGTAGTCCCTCGTTTTGGTGGCAGGTCTCTGCCCACCAAGGGAACTCTAATTGTAGGCAAGGTATGATAGGAATCATTGCTTCTAGATCCCAAGAATGTTGACACCATAGGCTTTTTAGATACCATTGTAGTTTCCTCATATGCAGTCTTGCATATGGAATTAGTAGAATGCAGGAGGCCATGAACCCAAAGGCTTGCAGTATTTGCCCTGCAGATAGCAGGGTTTTTGTGGCCATTAGTTTGAAGTAAGTTGTCAAATGAATTTGCTTCTCTGGCTGAGGAAAGCCATCTGGGAAGTTGTGTTCAAGCTTGCTCCCAGGAATAAAATTTGTTGACGGAGTACCAGATGTGATTTCTTTTTGTTTATGGTGTACCCCAGACAAGTTAGCACTTTTTGTACAAAAGCCAGATGATTCAAAAGTATATCCTGGCTTTCTGCCTGAATTAGACACTCATCCAGGTATGGGTATATATGAATATTTCTTTGCCTGTAAAATGCAATGACTGGAGCTAGGCACTTTGGCTTACCTACTGCACCCAGGGTATTCACAAAGGGCAGTGCAGAGAACTGATAGTGTATGTAGCCTGCTTTGAAGCATAGGTATCCTTTGCAGGATTCCCTGATTGGGATGTGCAAGTAGGCTTCATTTAAATCCAGTGTTGCCAACCAGGCATCTTTGCCTAGCATAGGAAGTAATTGGTGAAGAGTTAGCATCTTGAATTTTGGAATCACCTAAAAGGTGTTTAAGATAGAAAGGTCCAGGATAGGACACCATGAGTTGTCTTTTCTGGGTACCAGGAAAAGTCTTGAGTAAAAACCTTGTCCCTTTTCATCTTCTGGTACAGTCTGAATAACCTTTATGCTTAAGAGAGACAGTACTTGCTTTTGAGCCTCTGCTCACTGATTTGGGGGTAGATCTGGCCAACCGTTTGGGGTTGGTAACATGTGGAAGTGAAATCTGTATCCTTGGGAAACTATATTTAAAACCCATTTGTCCTGGGTAAAGAGTTCCCAGTTTTTTGCCTGCAGAGCAATCGTTCCCCCCCTAAAGGAGCAGTCAGTTGAGAAGTGCTTGGAAGTTTTAAAGTTAAGTCATTGAGACAGTTTACCATAGGGGGGAGTCTTACTACTCCCTGATTTGAAAGTGGGAGCCCCCTACTGCTTAGTCCTGTGCATACCCTAGGACTGAAGCCTGGGTGTTCTGCTGGTTCTGGGGTTGGACTGAGAAGGCCTGGAAGAGGTAGGAAAAGACCAATTCTTAGAGGGCCAATGCCTACTAAATCTTGGAGGCTGTACTTGCAGGAAATCTTTAACAGTTTGCATAGATTTAGCTTTTTCCTCCAACTTTTTAAGAACAACTTCTGCTTTGTTACCAAACAGGCTGTCTTGATTTAAGGGAGCATCCATCAATTTAGCTTTAACATATCTGGCAAAGATTGCTCCTTAAGCCAAGCATGCCTTCTAAGTACAGACCCAGTGACAGTAGCCCTGCAAGATGTCTCTAGTGAACCAAAACCACATTGCAAAGTATGCTTTCCAACATGTTCAGCAGAATGCATTAAATCCTGTAAATCCTTATTTTCAGTACAGTCAGAAATCAACATAATTTTCTGTTTAAGCAATCCAATAATATGCTGCTGATACTTTAACATATGGAACTAGAAGTTTAAAGCCCTAATGGCCAAAGTTGCAGAAGCGTATACTTTCTTACCCCATCTATCCAGCGCCATGGAGTCTTTATAAGAGGGGGTACGATTTTTGGCAGTAGTAGCCTTAATGCCCTTGGGTCCCTGTGAAATGGTCTCAGGATCCGCAGTAGGATTTTTAAAAAGGAACTTGTGAGAGTCAGGAATCCTGTAACATCTATCAGGTTTTCTGAGAACAGGAGGTAAAGAGTCAGGGGCCAAGCTAGATTCCGAAAAGGCATCATCAACAATGTCTAGTACAAGAGGGATAGCTAAAGGCCTGAGTTGGGGCAGGAGTAAGAAGTCCCTAAGCCACTTTTTAGAATCAGAGTAATCCTGGCTTTCCCAGCAAAAGTGCTCCCTAAGAGTATGCAGGGTTTCATCAAAAGTGAAATCCTCGGGGGGGGGGGGGGGGGTCAGAGGGAAAAAGAGTCCTCTGCATCAGAATCCTCATAGGTAGATAAGGGTAAATCCTAGTCATCACAGGAAACAGAAATTTCAGAATCCTGATCAGAAGTATCAAAAGCAAATTCAGTCCTAGGTCTCTTAGAGGGGGAAAGTTGGCTTCCCCTGATTAAAGTAATAAGGTCTTCAGCCATTCTTATCATTTTTTTTTAGGCATAGAGGCCTGACCATGCGGTCTGGGCATCGGTTTTCTAGGCATAGTTTGAGTTTTAGGCCTTGAAGAAGAAGATGGCGTTGGTTTAATATGAAAGTCAGTAGGCCTGAATACACTCTCAGAAGCCGGTGTCTGCACAGCGGCTCCAGACTCATCCAAGGTAGAGACATCCACAGGTTCAACAGTTGAAGCATCTCGTGGCATACTGGACTCCAAATGGGTCTCAGTACAGGCCTGTGAATCTGAAGTAGCGGGTATCAGGAGCTGCGAAAGCGCCTTACTGAGTACTGGCGAATGGCTTAGGAGAAGCATCGTCGGCAGCTTTGGACCTAGGCTGCCTGTCTCCGTCTTTATCTTTGCATTTTTTCGGAATGTCAGTTGTTGGATGGCTTACTGAAGACATATATGGATAATTTAACAGAGTACCAAAATATTTAGAAGCATAAATATACCGACGACTAATAGTTCGTTGCTTAAATAAGGCACAAAACCGACAGTGAGGTATGTCATGGTCAGGGCCTAGGCAAGGAATACAGTACGAATGAAAATCTTTGTGAGGTATTTGCTTTCCACAAGAAATACAATTATTGACTTTTACTGACATTGGTTTAGAGCAAGAAAAGGTTTCCCCAACGGGGCACTTAGCTTTTAGTTGAAGACTCTGGTTCTGAAACTCGAAAACGAAAATTTCAGGAGTCGGCCAACTGGCACTTGCGAACTGCTTCTGCTTTGGGCACTGCACAGCAAGAAAGACTGATGTAATGGCGTCGGCTGCATGCTTCATACCCCTGACTACCTGACGTCATGGAAGATGAGACAGCAACCGACGCAGGACCCAAGACTTTGATAATCAGGCCGACTGAGGGCTACTGTAAGCAGATAACCCAAATGTGATGACTGCAACCGTGAAACACGAAGAACATCTGTGATTCAGTAGTCTTCCCTTTTCTTTAATATCAGTAGCTAATTCTGCAGTCTCTACTAAAATGTTGGCCATCTGTAAGAGCTTTACTTCCATCTGGTAGTTTTTTCAGTGTCTGTTACAATACAGATACATCACTGAAAAGGGAAGGGGAAGATGCATCTAACACATTAATAGTCTCAACAAAACAATCTAGTATTGATTCCATCTCAAAAAAGAATTAATAAAAGTCTGTCTAGGAGGCTGAAACAAACTACAAAATTCCTGCAAGGTTTGCCAAATGTGAACCGTCAAAGATGCATAGCAAATGCAATGAATGACAGGCAAGTTGCTACATCACAGTAAGGCAGCAGCACAGGAATACCTGAAGCAGTAACATCTGCTAGAACACTCAAAACACATGCAGAGGTCTGCTTAGTAACCTACTGCTGATGAACTTTAAACCTGAGAAAGATTAATGATGCTATTTTCAAACACGATCAAGAAAAAATGAAATTTATGTTCTAACTCCAATGTTAGATCTTCAAGATCCATGTCTATATCCATCCAATTAAAGGTGAGATTGATCACCATATTTGGCACACATTTTGGTATGGATAGGGCTTTTGTCAAGCTTAAAATCCTCCCCTCAATCCCATGATCCACATACATCCCTCTCTTCTCCAAATGTAGTTTGCCAAAGGCTACACTATAACTTTGCACACATACTACAGTAATTGAAAATTGCTTTGTCACTTAAGGGCCCCTGCTACAGTCAGCTAGGTCCCAGGGAAGCAGTATGCAAAGAATAAAGAAGGGGAAGGCAAGAGGGTATGTTGATTTAGAAGGAAAAGGGGCATGAAAATCTACTGTTAGGGTAAGTACATAAAACTTTTGTGTCTTACATGATACATATATCACTCCATGGCAATATGAGCCCACAGCTAACATTCTGGAGTTGATTCATGACAAAATACTACAAAGGATGGTGGTTCTGAAGAAAGACATACATCATGAGATTGCATCCAGCTTATAGTATGTTGCAAAAAGTATGCAGTGAAGCCCATGGCACAGCAGCACAACCATTACTTCAAGTTGAATGTCTGAAGAGAATATAAGTGGACAGAGCTCTTACTCAATGAACCCGTGATCTACCTGGTATAGTCTTACTGCTAGAAACATAACAGAGAGACAGTCAGACAGCCACATCAACAGAGTGATGTTTGAAGTGTTTTGGCCTAGTCTGCTTGCAGCACAGCAGATAAAAAGATGGTCATCTTTCCTGAGATCATTAGTACAGTGAATATATAAACGCAACTGTCTATGTATATCTAAAGCAATTAAGGTTTTACTTGTCTTTGCTTTTAAATTCAGGGAAGAGCAATTAGTTATTGCTTTAGGTTCCAATCTGTAGCTACTGGACATAAAGAGTGGACTGGTTGTCAGAGACAAACTATTAAGTATGGAGTATGGAAAGGAAATGTTTGTATCTCAGAATCCCTCCTTAATGACATTCGTGCCACTAAAAGTATCATCCAAGAAAAAAACAACAGCTCTGCTCCTTCAGCCAGTTCAAAGAAGGAAAGTGTTAGTCTCTCTAAGATGATATTAAGGTCCATGGTGGGAAAGTTTTTTTGAAGTGTAGTTTCAGAAGAAAAAACACCTCTCAAGAAAACCTTATAAACCTTTGTAAATGAACCCCTTTTGGAAACTGGAGACAGTTGTTAGGTGTATCTTTAAAGCAGGGAAGTTAGGATCCTTTATCAAAATACTGGACAGGAATTGTAAGACATCTGGAATGGGACCTTAAAGGGAGCTATCCCTTGTGGAGTACACCAGAGAGAGAAAAAGTTGCTATTTCCCTTTGTATACTTTTCTAGTAGAGGGTTTTGAGGATGCATAGGATTTAGACCACGCTAGATGAGCATACTTGGGTCCCTAGTCATCGAAGGAACTGGAATACCCTATGAGGTTAGCATGAGGCAGGTAAGCCAGATGAGGTTTGCCAGAAGGATGAGTCCATGGGACATGGGTAAGGTCCTAAAAGAAGAGATTTCTTTGGGAGATGAGGCCATAACAGGGGGGAAACCATACTTTTTGTGGCCAGATGAGGTTATGAGAATTACCCTTGCCTTGTGCATTTTAATTTTTGGGAAAAATGTCGATATTAACTGGAACATTCACACAGTAATCCTTGTGGCCACTGACAGACTAGAACATCCTGTGGCTCTGACTCCATACAGGGATAAGGGAAAAGAACCTTGCTGCATGTGTAATTGGTCAAGGAAGCAAACCAGTTACGATTAAGATCTCCAGAAATCATTCACCCATTTCCAAAGTGAGGGACCACTTGTGTGGTATCAGACGTCTGCAGAGGCTGTCTGCTAGAGAGTTGGCTTGACCTGGAATGTGCAGTATAGAAAGTGCTGTGAGCTGATCACCCATTTCCACAACTTTATCACTTCCTGACCTTTCCCCCTTGTTTACTGATGTAGAACCTTACTGGCAACTCCACCATGGGGGAGGTGGTTTGTACAGCCAAGGATAGTCCTTATCTACAGTATGTTTATGTGCAAAGAGGTCTCCTTTTTCATCAGTGTACATTGGACCATCTGCCCTAAACTATGCCTTTCCCTCCCCAGGGCAGATGTATCTATAGTGATTGCAATCATGGGGAGGTGATAGGTGAAAAGGGAAGCCTTCAGCCAAGTTGAAGTGAAGTGGTTAGTCTACCAAAGAGGATGTTCTGCAGTTGGTTTTGTTTACATACAAATTTAGGCCACTATAATCCAGAATAGGCTTGATGTCCTCTGTCTTCTTGGCATCCAAAAAGAGTAATCAAACAAACTGCAGATCCTCTCTGGTTTGGTTCTTTTTTTTTTTCTTGGAGCTTTAAATCCATAGTTTGGCCTTCTCCTTCTGATGGGGTAGGATGTCTGGCAGATATATGGAAGTACGCTATGAAAGGAAGATGAATGGCATTGTGTGGCATCTGGTAATCCATCCCCTTGATCCATATATCTTGTGGGATGGCCTTCCAAACTTTGAAATGGAGAGAGAGAGAGATTCGACTCAAGACAGTCTCCACAGGTGCAGTCAGGCAAGTCCTCATGGATTCTGTGGTCAATTCCCAAAAGGAAGGCTATGGAATCCCTGATTCTGCTGTTTTTTTCTATCTCTGGGGTGGCATATGTTCAAGAAGTTCCCACAATCTTGTGATTTTCTGTCGGCGTGCTGCTCAAACGCAGGCTGTAGGGATTCTTTGGAACCACAAATTCTTTGCATTCTCCTGGTTTCTGGCATAGGTTCACTGAGGAGTGGAAAACTGGACTCTTACAGCCATAACTGTCTTACCTTCTTGCTTACTGTTCAACAACTTGTTCTTCATCTGGGATCTGAAAAATAAGGATCCATTATATGGGTGTTGGTAAAGGATGCCTTGAAATTCTCTGCAAATTTGTACAGTCGAGGCATGCCTACCCATAGTTGTGCCAATCCCAGCTGCTCTCTCTGCTCCCTCTGCCCTGTTATGATCACAAGTTGCATGAAAAGCAAATAAGTATTGGAGATAGTTTCCCCCTGTAACTTTAATTTGTGGTGTAGATCACTATGGGGCAGCTTCCTCAAAGTTCCTTGTGTCATTTCACTAGATCCAGTTGGAAATAGATCACATGGGTCAGGTAATTTAATGCTCGGATGGTAAATATACTTTACATTTAAATAGAGTTACCTATTTGATAAAAAGCCCAAAAAGCCTCATCTGGGGAAGGACTACATGGTTCTCTTCTGAGGGCTCTCTCTTGGTGGCAGCTGTCACCACAATGGAGTCTGCAAAGGGAGCCTTACATCATACCTCTCAACCTCTTAATGCAGGAAATCTGGACAAAGCCTAAAATAATGGGGGGACAAAGGACCAAAAATAGAGGCAGATTTTAAATACTGGTCTTGTAAACTTGGAAAGCTGCTAGAATAACAGGATTCATGTTAGCATGCATTTTCTGAAGGATATGAAGTTTAAAACTTAAATATATGTCATTATTTTGTCATTACTTAGTAACTTCAATCCCCCGGGATTTGCCAGAATACCACACGTTTTATGAGGAACAGACCAAATATTTGAGACAAAAATCTGGACATTCTGCAAAAATCTGTACATTAGAGAGGTATGGTGATGCCTTTCTCTCCACAAGAAGCCACAAGATCTTCTTTAGGATCCTTGGAGCCAGGTTCAGGCACTTTGGGTTCTCACCATGCACTTTTCACTATCAAGTCAATCATGAGAGGCAGAAGGTACTACCCAGGATACAGGAGGGGAATGAAAAGACCTTCAGTAGGATTTTTTTTCTTCAGGGAGGTTGAGTCATTTCTCCAAGAATCCTTCTGCTTAATGAGTCCTAAGATTTGTGGAAAGGACTGAGGGAAGCCTCCTCTTCACTTATATCAGTGCCACGAGTGGGAGACATTATTCATGAGTCTGTGTGTTTCCTTGTAAACTTCCTCTTCCTAGGGACACTCTGAGTGGAGTTTGCTGCAAGTTCAAGACAGGAATCATCACCAGACGGTGGAATGCTAGCGGTCACTCTGGTGACCTGCTAGGAAGATAAAGAAAGGCTAAATGCTGTAATGTCATTAGTGTCCTGTGGTGCAGCAGATGCAGAGGGCACCTTTCTGGTGTCAAACACCCTGAAAGGTTGCACTGACATCATACACTGGTCAGAGTTAAAACAGTCACTGCTACCACAACCAGTCCTACCACTGACACTGCCCCCCCCCCCCCCCCATGATACTGATGCTGAATCAGTTCTACAGAGTCTCAACACTGGCACAACCTAGATGCCCCAACAGGGTCTGGTATTGAGGGTAAAAATGTTGATGATACAGACATCAAAAAGATCAGCAAGGACATTGTGACCAATGTCAGTGATGAGCCACTGAAGTTGATGACCTCAGACCTAGTGATTCTTCACTCCAATGGGGTTGCTGCCAAGGAGGGGAAAGTTCTGCAGTCAAAGACATACGAGAGAGCCAAAAAGCAGTCTGCCCCAACACTCCTAGTACAAGTCACAGGGACCAGGGAAGTAGTAAATGACATGGAAAGGACACCCAATTCAATTTGGGGCCTGACAAAGGCCTTCATCATTCCATCTCAGTTTAGGTTTAGGGCAGGGCTCCAGAAGGAACTAGCTGACCTTGTGGATAAGAAGAGGGCTCTCACTCCATGTATCTAAATAGTTCATACACCAAAGAGAAGCTACCCATTCTTCTTCTTGAAACAGGATCCGAACCCTTAATCTAGGAGACCAAAATGGTTGTAGACTGCTCCACAGCAGAAGTCCAGCTTTCTTGGCTGGGCAGGGCTTTAGTGTGGCTACCTAGGGGGAAGAGGAGTGCGGCTTGTCTTAAACTCTCTGTCCTATATCCTCTTCTGCCTTTCCCCTCTCTGTTTTTTCCTATCATCATCTGCCATGTACCCTTCTAAATTTAGTTCACAGGTTCACAAGTACTAGACTAGCTGACCTTATGGGCCATCTTAAGCCCAGCAAATTTCCCATTATGTGCCCAGAACAACCTACCCATTTGATTACAGACTGGCCTTACCAATTACATGGTCAATAATGACATATTACCCCTAATGAGAATAACTATGATCATACCGTAGATAATTTGTGGGGACCCATATATGTGATAAAGCATTTAGGAAGTATCCATTAGTAGTAAGGAAGTCCTGGGGTATATTATCTGTTTCCTATCCATAGATCTCAGTTGTGCTTGAATATGGACTGGGGTAAACTTTTTTTATGTGGATGGGGAATCTATTCCATGACTATCCCCCATGCCTCGTCTGAGGTGTCTGTGTAAACTTCTTGAAGAGGAGGACCTAATGTAAAGTAAAGTCCTAGGTTGAGATTGACCTCTTCCTTCCAAAGTAGCTCCATTTTGAGCTAAGGGAGGAGGGGAATTGGTGTGTCCAAGGGGTGAGTGTGTTGGGACTACACAGACTTCAGACACCACTGGATTTTCCTCATTTGAAGTCAGGCCAGGGAGAAGCATGGAAATGGTGGTGACCATGAAACCCAAATTTCTTAACATCTACCTTGCTGTGCAATGTGTTGTAAGAAGCGACCCAGGAAAAAAGCTGAAAAGACTGTGAACCTTCTCCTGGGGAAGAAGGCATTCATATTTTTGTTGTTCAGTCCACAACGCAGGAATACCAGGTCCTGTATAAGAAGCATGTGGGATTCTTTGTAGTATACTGTGAAAAAACCCAGACATGACAGACGTCGGAGAGTGAAATTTAGATGATGAAGGACGACTCCTAGAGAGAGCTTGGAGCAACAGGTTGTTCAGGTAGGAAAAATGTAATTTCCTGGGTGCAGCAGTATGCTGCCACTGGAGCTAGATACTTTGTGAACATCCTTGGTGTTATGGAAAAAACAAAAGGGCGAACTGAAAATGCAAGGAGCCAGAGGAAAAACCTGAGGAATTTCCTGCAAGAAGGACAAACAGGTATGTGCAAGTAGGCATCCTTCAGACCTAGAGACATTAGAAAGGCATGGGGAAGAATGAATGGCAGGAGAGTGGGATGACAGAGCATTTTGAAAGTTGGTACTTTCAAGAAAGTGTTTAGAAAAGAAATGCTAGGATAGGTCTTTATTGTCCTCCTTTCCTTCGCACCAGAAAATTCTGTTGTAGAATCTTTTTCCTACAAAGTCTTTTAGGACTTGTTTGATGGTGCCCTAATTCAGAAGGTCCTGAATAATGGAGATGAATAGAAGCGGTTGAGAGGAGGACATGGTATGCCTTTTAGAGGGGGGGATATTTTCCAGGACATGGCATAACCATCCTTGATGAAGGAAAGGACCCATTTGTCTGTGGCAACAGCTTCCCACCAGGGCAGGGAGAGTGACAGTCTTTTGGAGAGAGTTAAGGGGCTGAAGGCAAATGAGGGAGTGCTGTGAAGGTAGTCACTGACTTTTACTTCCAAATGGAGGCCTCCCAGATGAAGGTCTCCTATGAGGTTTGTCAGAGTATTTTTCCTGAGGGTTTTTCTTGTTTTTTGAGATGCCCTAGAGTCCCCTCTGAGGAAGGATGTAGATTTATACGGGCGATTCCTATGGTATCTAAGAACTGAGATGAATAGAATCTGCCTGCTGTCTTTCATTGTCTTACCTTGGTCTTGGAGAGTTTTGAACAGACTAGCAGCTTAAGGACCAAACAGTAAGTCCTTGTCCAAGGGGGAGTTCTAAAAGTTTTGTTCTGAAATCCTCAGGAACAGACTGGCTATGAAGTATGCACACCTGCGAAAAACAGACCAAGTAGCTGCAGACCTAGAAGAAGCATCCACAGCACCATAACTGCATTTAATGCTGTGTCTGGCTACTTGAGTGGACTGGGAAAGTAGATTCTGCATTTGTTGCTTTGATTTTGCACTTGGGAGGGTCCAGTATAACTTTGTTCAAGGAGTGAAGTACAGAACCAAATACTTAAGTCATTTGAATCCATTAGTTAATTGCACTGAAAGCATGAGTAGAAGAACTGTATACCTTCTTACTCCATCTAGCCATAGTCCTAATATCGTTGTCTGTAGGTACGGCTTTAGCACTAGGTAATAGCTTAGACAGCTTATACAAAGCAAGAGATACTGCAGAGAGGTCTTCCACAGGATTCCTGCATTAGTATTTTAGGTCTTCAGGCACCTTGTAAAACCTATCTGGTCTTTTAGGAGCTGGTGGTTTAGAGTCAGGCATTAAAGAGGTGGACTTGAAAAAGTCCTAGAAAGCCTCAAGAACAGGAAGGACTGGGGAAGGGGAAGGAGTATCCATTACAAAGAGGCTGCAGTACTGCTTCTGTACATCAAGAGATCTCAGTGGAATGCAATTCAGAATGTTTCATCATATTCTCGATAGTCTCCCTAAAGGAATCTTCCTCAACAGGGGAATCCGGAGACAGGAAATCCTCTTTGTCCAAAGAAATTTGCGCAGGAGAGTACAGTTGACAAGAGTGATCTGAATCATAATCTTATTCTTTTTCAGAAGATGATGATGTCAAAGTAGGTTTTTGAGGAGTAGCTTGTGGTTGTAAAGACTAAAAGGAAACGTGGGGGAGTTTCAGAGTCATATTAGCTTTGAATAATCCCTGGGAAAAATCTATCAACTCCCTTTCTCTAGCTGCTGAGGGAGAGGCCACATCTAGTCTTTTGTTTTTTTCTTTTTAGGTATGACATCCACCTGGATGAGAAGTGGAGATATGGAACCCTGCCTAACCTCAATTAACATACCTGGAAGCTCTTCCTAACTAATATTTGAGGGACACCGTGAGTGCCCTTGGAAAGCACTCATAGTTCATTGGACATATCTGCAGTGCGTAAGGCCTCAGAAGCCAAACCAGCCTCTGACGGGGTTTCACTAGCAGGTAACCTGACATACCACAAGTTCTGCAACCCTAGTGGGTACGTCAAAGTCTGAAATGTTGGGACTGCGCATCTGTTCTGGGCCTCTTAAGCTTCTTCTAAGGTGGAAGAGGGGTGTCCGGTGATGAGGCCACCACCATCTTGGACTGAGCCAGGAGTTTAAGATGCTGAAACTCTAGAAAGGTGTTGAGAGAGGAAAGTCTCAACCAAAGGGTTTTCAGAATGAACGATTGACATACGCAGCAGGATTTTTGTTTGTGTTCAGGCCCTAATCAGAAAATACACTTACTGCGCAAGTCCTTGTACAGAATCTGTTTACAGCACTCACACTCACCCCTCTTAGTTGAAATCCAACAAATCTGAATAAAAACAGCGTAAGCAAAAAAGGAAGGTTCCACAATTGGGTACTTATCTGAGAAGGACCAAACAGTGATCAGTCTGATGGATACACAACCTACATTCAGGCTGACAGTGAAATAGTCTGAAGATCCACGCTTGTACACACATCTACATACCCCTAGGCTGACCAGCTCAGGTCATCTGTCAGACATACGACCCTGGGAAGGTAAAGGTCTGGTACCCCCGTGAAGTCAGTGGTGACAACTTGTATGTCAGAAATACTGCAACAGTGACTACAGTTAGGACATCTGCTATGCAATAGGTCCAGTGGGAGAATGTTGCCCATATGATGTAGCCCCCCAACCCCACCCAGATGGCCCTGTCCAGAACACCTTCCCCATTAAGCATATACTTATTATTTGCCCAATCTCCACCAAGGAGTAATCAAAGGGAAGCACACCCTTATTACACCCTTTCCAAGAAAGGTGCACAGGTAAAACCTTATTATATGATCTCCTCCTTACTTAATCAGCCATCTGATGCTACAGTTGTTAGTTCAATAGCAGTACAAGCAGACACATTATCCCTGCATTGGATAGCCAGCTCAGTCTCCCTTAATATTTAGGATTTGGCAGCAATGAGAGAATTTAGTGTGATGTTGGACACACTATAACGTTACCTGGAGTAGAGAATGCCAAAAAAAAAAAAATGCAAGGGCACCCTCTCCGTGGCCTAAAATAAAAAGACATCCTAGCGGGAAGATGCAAACCTTTTGCCATCAAATTATAGATTTTTGTCTAAAAATAATACAAAGCTTTTAGTAACATTTACAGTCTAATTAGTACATGGTGCATATCTTCTGCAAGTCTCTGGAAACTTGCATACAATTCTATACTTTTACAGTATGCTGGTAATACACTTCCAAGTTTAGCAATCTCACAACAGCTTAGTCTCTTCGCCTCACATTCTACTAAGCAGTACTGTGTCCTCCTGAAAATGATTCTTAGAAAGAAAAAGTAAATATTGCTTGTCTGGTTGCTTCTTAGTGTAGTAAAATCACTTTTAGTGCAAAATTGCTAAACCTGCATTTTAGAGCTGCTGTGTCATGCAATGACAACCCATTACCTTATTTATAATTTGTTCTTGCAGAATCAGTTGAAGGCTTGGGGGAAACCATCTAGGGTTGGGTCTCTTCCTTACACTCACTCACAGTGGATATAAAAAGTGTACACACCCCTGTTAAAATGTCAGGTTTTTGTGATATAAAAAAAATAATAATAAATCAATTCAAAACTTTTCCCACCTTTAATGTGACCTATAACCTGTACAATTCAGTTGAAAAACAAACAAATCTGTTAGGGGAAAATATAAAAAAAGTACAATAAATTTTTTTTATTTTATTTTTATTTTACATTTGTTAACCGGGGGTGTCTGAGCCGAAAAGGCCCTTTTTTAGCAGAGGCCCAGGGAGAAAAGCTCCACAAAGAAAAATTATAGATACATTAGTTAGACATGATCAGTATACACACAAATTACAAAAGACATGTTTTTACAGTGGTATGCGGCACATCAACAGTTACAGTGGAGAGAACAAACAAAAAAAATATTAATTTAAAAATAAAGGTAATTAATAGATTTGTGGTCTACAGTTGAAATTTGGAACATAGGTACAATGCATACACAGTACACAGGTACAGTACATACATTGTAGATTAGCCAGTGTTTGTGAGTAAGACTGAAAACTATTATCAAGTACTCTATATTTAGTATGTATACCTTATCCACTTTCACTAGCCTGAGGAGCAATCATGGCACTGCCACCTTTGCTTGAGATGTTGCCTGATGAGGTCTTTAAAGGAGGCTTTGGATGATGTGTTTTGAATGCTAGTGGGGACAGAGTTCCATTTTTTAGCCACTGAACTACTATATAGCGCATCTCTAAAGCTATTGTAGCTGTTGGTGACTTCTAGTAGTAGTTTGCTTGATGATCTAAGAGGCCTTTTGGCTGAGTGATGTTGTACTAGGTTTTTGTGGGCAGGACACTTACTGGGGAGGTAATAGATAGAATAACAGAGGCAGAGCTGATTGTAAGTTAGGAGGTTGGGCAGTTCAAGCCAGTGGAGCTGTCTCAAAGCAGTACAGTGATGAGTGCTATATGAGCAATTTGCAGCAAAGCGGGCAATTCTGTTATAGCAGGCTTCCATTTTGCTTAGTTCAGTTTTGTTGAGATTAGTCAGAATGGGAGATGCATAGAGTAGGGTGGATAGAAGTTGAGAGCGAGCAATGGCTGATCTTGTGTTGTTGGTAAGAAATGGTTTTATATGGTAGAGTGATGCCAGTTTGGCATGTATGTTTTTAATAGTTAAGTTGAGATGACTATCAAATTTTAGGTGCGAGTCTATGGCTATTCCCAAGAGCTTAACCTGTGCCACTGGAGTGACTGGAGTAGCATTTGTGGAGTAGATAGTGAATTGGCTGTTACCAGTGTTTTTGTTAGAACTGGTTATAATCATAAGCTGAGTTTTCTTTGGATTGAGGATAAGTTGGGCTTTGGTAATGTAGTTTTCAACGCCAGAGAATGCTAGTCGAGTTGTTTGCAGGAGGGTGGGAATGTTTTGTGCAGCACAGATTGAGGGAGTGTCATCTGCATACTGAATGATACATGCATGCTGTGTGGAGGTATGGAGGTCATTTGTGAAGACTGTGAATAGTAGTGGCCCTAAGATAGAACCCTGTGGGACTCCTATAGTTATGGGCAACTGAGGAGAGAGAGAATTTTACCATTTCACAGCTTGGTACCTGTCAGTTAAGTAGCTTTGAAACCAGGTAAGAGTGGAATTTGATAGGTGATATTGGTTTAGTTTGTTTAGCAGGATTTGGTGTGAGACTGTGTCAAATGCTTTGGACATATCCAAAAAAAAAAGAGTCAAACCTGTAGGCTTTCATTTTTGAGACGGTTTACTGTGTCTGTGAAGCAGAGGAGGGCTGTAGTGGTACTATGGGCAGGTCTGAAACCATGCTAAGTAGGTGACAGGATGTTGCTGTCTAGGAGATAGTTTAGCATCTGGGTATGGATGCATTTTTCTAGGATTTTGGCCAGGGGGGAGAGTAAAGCAATGGGTCTGTAGTTATTAAGTTCAGTGTAGGTCCCGCCTTTATGTATGGGTGTAACAAAGGATATTTTCCAGAGTTTGGGCACATAGTTTTCAACAATTGATCTGTTTATGAGAGTGGAGACTGGGATAGCAATAGCATCTGCTGTGAGTTTCAAGAAATAGCTGGGGAGTAGGTCGGCTGCTGTTGATGAGGTTTTTAGTTTGGAGAGCATGCTTTTGATTGAAGTGGTGGAAACTGTTTTGAGGGTAAAGCTTGTATTAGTGTTATTTGTGTTGGGGAGATAGTGAGGAAGGAACTGTCCTGTGATACTAAGGATAGAATTGAGTTCACAAAGTGGGAGTTGAATTGTGTTTCGATGGGAACTTTAGTGTCAGGGGTGGTTGGTTTCGGGGTAGCCTTTTGGGTGGATTTTAGCAGCTGGTTTACATTTTTCCAAAATTTTTGGGGGTTGTATGTTGGTATTTAGTTTGTAATGTTGTGTAGTAGGATTTTTTGTCCAGCCTAATGCATTTTTTGCACGGTTGCGCAGTTCTTGGTACTTAGTTAGGCTTTGTGTTTCTTTGTTTTTTTGATAGTCAAGCCAGGCAGTGTCTCTGGACTTGAGGATTTGTTTGGTTTCTTTACTGAGCCAGGGGTTTGTAGAGGTTCTAACCTTGATTTTGCGCAATGGAGCAACGGTGTCTAGGTGTTGTAGAAATGTTTTGTTGAAATATGCTATAGCCTGGTCAAGTGGGAGGGTTTTTAGGGGGGGGGGTCCAGTCACAGTTACAGAGTAAAGTGTTGAGGACCTCAGGAGAGAATTTTTTTGTGTTTCTAGTGGATATATAGTTAGTGGTTTTGCATATGCTTCTTCTACTACATATAAAGTATATTATGTTGTGGTCACTTAAGGTGTCTGGGAGACTGCCTGTGTCAGGGTACAATGTGGGGTTGTTAGTTAGGACCCAGTCAAGGATGGAATCCCTTTTAGATATTTTATCACATCTAGATGGAATTTGGACTAACTGCTGGTAGCCATGGAGATTTATTAGATTACTTGGTGGTTCTGATATACAGGTGAACCAATCTAGGTTGAAGTCCCCCAGAATAAGGGTTTCTTGTGAGTATGTGGAAGAACACCAGGATGAGAAGTCTTCAAGGCTAGCAGGTGTATTACCAGGTGGAATATAGATCACAATTGTGGTGATTACCTTTTTAGGGTGAAGCTGAAGTTGTGAGATAAGTATGTCCCAATTATTGGGGGAGGGGTAGCAGTTTGGTAATTGACGGACAGTTAAGTTGAACTTGTACAGTAAGGCATTTCCACCCCCTTTAAGAAGTGGTCTGTCTAATGATATTGTATCCGGTAGGGAGAACTTCTGATTTAGCTATGTTTTTATTTAGCCAGGTTTCTGTTAAAGCAACTATGTCTGGGGAGTAGTGTGCCAGTGTGGCCTGGAGTTCAGGTATTTTATTTTTGATACTTCTAATATTAATATTAAGCATTAAAAGATGGTTGGTTTTCCTGCTGTTGTTGATTTGTCCAGGGATGAAGAAAGTGGGAGTGTTATGTTCTGACAGCTGGAGCAGTTTGTGCTGGACAAGATGGATTTGTGCCTGGGTTGGGGTGGATATCCCTACTTATGGTGAGCCTGCTGTTAAAATGGTGATACAGATGTTGGAGTTTGGTGAGGAGTGTGAGAAAGTATTGTGTTTTTTTTTGGAGTAGGAATGAGAGCATATGTGTTTAGTTCTGAATTGGTCTGTTATGTAGTTCTTGAACAATTGTGGGCAGATATTATAATATGTGGTGTCTGTATATGAGAGTGCATAATGCAGTGTTGTGCTACTAAGTTTAGGGATATTGCTAGAGTGATAACTTGTGGTGTTGTAAAGAATTCTGAGAAGACAGACTAGACTTAGTTCTGTGACAGTCATGGTTATAAAGTTTAAGTTGGTTCTAGGTGGAGAGTTGGAATAGGAATTACAGGGTTGCACTATATGTGGATGGGGAAGTAGTGTGGGTGATGTAAAAAATGCCTAGTGGGAATGAGAGTGATTGGGAGTATTTTGTGTGGAGCAACTTGGTGTGGTATAATGTGATATGACTTGAGGAGCTGTGATTAGTGGAGATGATGTGAGAGTGAGCTGTGGGTGCGGCTGTGATTACTATAAGTGTAGAGGTAGTGGGGGCGGGAGGGAATAGGAGGCAAGGCATGGGAGCGGAGAGAGCCCGAGCATTAGCGAGGGCGAACAGAGCGGGGCAGAGCCCACCAAGACAAGAGAAAAAAGTAAGTATTACTTTACAAATCTGAACACTTTAAACAAATTCCTGAGGTCTACTGGCTTACCATCAAGCAGAATGTAAATGCTGAAGAGCACTTGCGTCCTGGTGGGAGACTAGAAATTTAAAGATGGCTCCATGCTCAGTAGGATTCTAATATAGACTTAGTATTGGGGGAGGGAGATAGCAAAAAAGGTGTAAACCAGGTGGAATGCAAAAAAACAGAGAGTTAATCAATGGAAATCAGTGAAGGCCTCAGAGGGGGTAAGTAATAATTCAAACTACCTGTAAAGTGAAGGAGAGAAGAGACAGCAACGTTTATTAAGGTTGAGAGTGTGTCTTCACATTGACTTTCTTATTAGAAACCAGTTTGTGCATAGATTAGAGCAGTGAGATACATTAGCAATGAAGGGAAATGTATAGAGATGCAAATAAACAGGTGGGCCTCCAAGTGATACAAACTAAGGCAGAAAGCACTGAGAGGGCTGATTGATGGTTAATTTAGTCACAGGGATCTGCATTAAATGTATACTGTCTATTGAACAGTTAGGATTACTGTACTAGCTGGGGGGGGGGGGCACAAGGCTACAACAGTCAGTTTTATTAGCATGCTGAGAACTACTAAAATACTGCTAATGTAATAGCTTTACTCTCATAAAAAATACAAGCAGAATGCCTGGGTGGACTGACCCTGCTCTTTAGGCTCAAAATGTATATCTACTGCTAATGTAATAGTTTTACTCTCATAAAACATACAAGTAGAATGCCTGGGTGGACTGACCCTGCTCTTGAAGCTCAAAATGTATATCCTTGTTTAGACTGCAGTACTGATTCCTTCTTGTACTGTATGGGTGGAGTGGTAGCCGCAGACTGGCTGTATAAGTGTGCACACCCTTAAACTAATACTTTCTTGAAGCATCTTTTAATTACAGCATTCAGTCTTCTACGGTACACACCTGCCATCAATTAAAGAAACTCTGATTAACCCCAAATAAAGTTCAGCTGGCCTAGTAGGATTTTCCTGACATTTACTCAGTTGCCTGCTACAGCAAAAGCCATGGTTCGCAGAGAGCTTACAAAGCATCAAAGGGATCTCATTGTTGAAAGGTATCAGTCAGGAGAAGGGTACACAAAAATTTCACAGCATTGGATATACCATGGAACACAGTGAAGACAGTCATCAAAAAGTGGAGAAAATATGGGACAACAGTGAAGTTGCAAAGAACTTGACATTCCTCCAAAATTGATGAAAAGACGAGACAAAAACTGGTCAGGGAGGCTGCCAAGAGACCTACAGCAACACTGAAGGAGCAGCAGGAATTACTGGTTGTGTACTACATGTGACAACAATCTCCCTTATTCTCCACATGTCTGGGTTATGGGGTAGGGTTACAAAATAGAAGCCTTTTTTTTTTTTAAACAGAAAAACATCCAGGCCCGGGTAAAATTTGCAAAACAATACATCAAGTCTCCCAAAAGCATGTGGGAAAATGTGTTATGGTCTGATGAGACCAAGGTTGAACTTTTTGGCCACAATTTCAAAAGGTACATTTGGCGCAAAAATAACACTTCACATCACCAAAAGAACACCATCCCCACAGTGAAGGATGGTGGTGGGAGTATCATGCTTTGGGGTTGCTTTTCTTCAGCTGGAACAGGGGCTTTAGTCAAGGTGGAGGGAATTATATACAGTTCCAAATACCAGTCACTTTTGGCCCAAAACCTTCAGGCGTCTGCTAGAAAGCTGAAGATGAAGAGGAATCTCACCTTTCAACACGACAATGACCCCAAGCACACATTCAAATCAACAAAAGAATGGCTTCACCAGAAGAAAATTAAAGTTTTGGAATGGCCCAGCCAGAGCCCAGACCTAAATCCAATAGAAAATCTGTGGGGTGACCTGAAGAGGTCAGTGCACAAGAGATGCCCTTGCAATCTGACCGATTTGGAGCAATTTTGCAAAGAAGAGTGGGCAAATATTGCCAAGTCAAGATGTGCCATGCTGATAAGACTCCTACCCAAGAAGACTGAATGATGTAATTAAATCAACAGGTGCTTCAACAAAGTATTAGTTTAAGGGTACGCACATTTATGCAATCAGCTTATTGTACTTTTTTTTATTTTTTATATTTTTTCCCTAACAGATTTCTTTGTATTTCAATTGAATTGTACAGGTTAAAAGTCACATTAAAGGTGGGAAAAGTTTTGAAATGATTTATTGTGGTCTCATTTTTTATATCACAAAAACCTGACATTTTAACAGGGGTGTGTATACTTTTTACATCCACTGTAGCTGCCAGGATATGGTCTGGCTCTGCAACCCTTACTACGGTAAAACAGTTACTGGAAAATGACATAATGCAATTCCAAGTTCAATAATTCCAACAACTCTTTGCTATTTGGTAACTAAGCAATCAAATTAGAAGTTATGTACTCACCATAACGTTCCATCTGAGTAGGTGTATTCATTTGTCTGCAACCTGTGGGTTATGGATCCGATATCGGATCCGAACCGGCATGGTTTACCAGCTATGGATCTGAGCTCTCAGCTCCTCCCCTCACCCATAATGCCCTGCTCTCCCTACATGACCTCAGATCGAGTTTGCCAACAGCAAGAACACCCTGAAAAGGGTAACACATATTATGCAGGAAACTGAAAAAGGCCAGGGGGATAGGAGGGCGGGATGGTTGCAGACAAATGAATACACCTACTCAGATGGAACGTTATGGTGAGTACATAACTTCTAAATCTGTAGTAGGAGATTCATTTGTCTGCAACCTGTGGGACAGAGTCCCCAGCTACCTGAATCTTGGGCGGCCATCATGGAAGGATATTCCGGAGCACATGAGCCAAAGGATGCTCTACCCCTAGATGTAAGATCCAACTTGTAGTGGGAAATAAAGGTATGAGATGAAGCCCAAGTGGCTGCTGCACAAATATCATCTAGAGGAATCCTAGCCTTGAAGGCGGCTGATGTAGAGACTGACCGGGTTGAATGGGCATGTACACCCTCCGGTGCGGGCCTTCCAGAAGCTTGATAAGCCAATAAGATGCACTGTGAAATCCAGCGAGATAATGAGACTTTAGAAATTGGCTTGCCCAAATTAAATTTAGCAAAGGAAATAAACAACTGATCGGATTGCCTATGACCAGCCGTCCTGTTTAGATAAAATCTAAGTTGTCTGTGAACATCTAAGGAATGAAGCTTGTATTCGCCCTCGTTTTGATATTTAGGAAAGAAAACAGGGAGGTTAATGGATTGATTAATGTTTGCTTCAGAAGCTACCTTAGGAAGAAAGGACGGGTTGGTCCTGAGGTATACAGTCGGATGAAAGACCAAGTAAGGAGGTTTGGCTGATAATGCTTGAAGTTCTGAGACTCTCTTGGCGAGGTAATGGCTACTAAAAAGGCCATCTTGAAAGATAA
This sequence comes from Protopterus annectens, assembly GCF_019279795.1. Lineage (NCBI taxonomy): Eukaryota > Metazoa > Chordata > Ceratodontiformes > Protopteridae > Protopterus > Protopterus annectens. Next base: position 298,879,532 of record NC_056747.1, read on the forward strand.
AAATTTTAGATCTACCGTAGCCGCCGGTTCGAAGGGGGGAGCGGTCAAGGCCTGGGGGACCAAAGAATGGTCCCAAGGTGGAACCACTTGCTTTACAGGGGGCCTGAGAAGGAAAGTACCTTTTAGGAAAATCTTACACAATTTGGCAGACATCAGTGGACTGGAGTCATGACCAATATGATAATGAGAAATTGCCGCAAGTTGTACTTTGACCGTGGAACTGCTGGCACCATCATTAAAAAGAGTGGTTAAGTCAAGCACCAGAGGAAGGGGAACTGTGAAGGGGTTTAGGCCTTGCCGCTCCGCCCACAAGGAGAACCGTTTCCACTTACTGCGGTAGACTTTCCTAGTGGATGGTTTATGAGCCGCCACCAGGATGGCCTTAACGGGGGACGAAATACCGGGAGTCCTGATCAGGAGTGGAACTAGAGCAGCCAAGCGGTCAGCTTCAGGTTGTCCAGGTTCGGGGGTGATAAGCGGGATGGATGAGATATCAGATCCGGAATGGGATCTAGAATCCAAGGAGGATTCACTGAGTGAGACCTTAGGAAAGGGAACCAGATCTGTCGAGGCCAGAATGGGGCAATGAGAATCATTCTGCACCCCAACCGAGAGGCTTTCTGAAGAACTTGGAGCATCAGAGGCAAGGGGGGATAAGCATAAAGAAGACCGGGTGGCCAAGCATGCACCAGAGCGTCTCTTGGGGTACCTCCGGGAGGAGGTATTAGAGCAAAAAAACTGTCGCACTTGGTGTTTGAGGGAGGCAAAAGATCGCAACAAGGAGTTCCCCACCGTGCGAAGATGCGTTCCGCTACCTGAGTATTGAGAGACCACTCGTAAGGGGTGAGAATGGTGCGACTGAGTTTGTCCGCCAGGATGTTGGACCGACCCGGAATATGTGTTGCTATGAGAAAGCGGTTGGTGGAGATTGCCCATTCCCACACTCTCATGGCTTCTCGACAAAGAGGGTAAGACCTGGTTCCTCCTTGTTTGTTGATATACCAGACAACAGACATGTTGTCGATTGAATCGCAATTGTTCCCAAGGGAAGAAAGGCCTGAAGTGCTAGCAACACTAAGAGCACTGCTCTCATCTCTAGAACGTTGATATGCAGTAAGGTCTCTGAATCGTTCCACGTGCCTTCGACCGTCCGGCCTGCAAAATGCTCCCCACCGAGGGGAGGTGTCCATGGTCACCGTGGCGAGAGGAGAAGCACAAAAGGGGCGGCCTCCGTGGAGATCTGGAGAGTGTAGCCACCACAGGAGGGACCGCTTGCAAGCCTTGCTGATAGCAATGGGATGATGCATAGGAAGAGCAAGATACGACCACTGAACTAGGAGTGTCCATTGAAGGATGCGCATATTGAACCTGGCGAGAGGAAGAAGCGCTATTGCTGCCGCCATAGACCCTAGGGCCCTCAGGACCAACTCTGCCGGAACTGAGCTTGAGTGGAGAATGGCCCGCACCTGGAGTTGCAGATTTTGAATTCTGTCCGCAGTGAGGAAGGCTCTTAATCTCCTCGTGTCTAACCTGGCACCTATAAAATCTATGAACTGCGTGGGTGCTAGGTTGGATTTTTCTGTGTTTATTGTGATGCCCAGACGGGGAGCAAGATGGAGAAAGGAGTCTCGCGCCAATAGTAGTAGATGCCTTGTTGGGGCGGTGAGAAGTCAGTCGTCCAGGTAGGGAAAGACCTGCACCCCCTGAAGCCTCAGGTGGGCCGCTACCACTGCTAGTAATTTGGTCAACACCCTGGGGGCTATGGTGAGACCAAAGGGAAGGACCCGGAATTGGTAGTGACTGGCTCCCAGCCGGAAGCGGAGAAACCTCCTGGAGCGCCTGTCCATTAGTATATGGTAGTACGCATCCTTGAGGTCTATGGAGCACATCCAGTGATTTTCTCCCAGAAGGGGGAGAATAGACTGCAACGTAACCATCCGGAATTTCTCTTTGGGGACTGTCAGGTTCAAGAGTGAAAGGTCTAAAATTGGTCTTAGATCCCCCGTCTTTTTTGGCACTAAAAAGAACCTGAAGTAGAACCCTGATCCGATCTGGTCTGGGGGGACGGGCTGGATGGCTCTTTTCTTTAGCAGACGGCCAATTTCTACCAAAGCGGCCTCCCACTGACCGGGTGGAACGTCGGGGAGGGACTTCAATTTTGGCATGTGACGAAACGGGATACGGTATCCTCTGGATATGATTTGGAGGACCCAGCAGTCTGTTGTTATGGACTCCCATGCCGCTAGGTGCTCCGAAAAACGTCCCCCGACTGCGTCCAGAGTGGAGCAGTCGGGCAACCCTTCAGGGCTGCTGTGCGGGCCGTTCAGAAAAGGGTTCTCTGGACCCGAAGTTCCTGGGAGCCCCTCTGCCCCTGGGGCGGCGTCCTCCCTGTCCTCCTCTGCCACGGAAGGACTGGTTGTCTGGAGCGGGCTGGGATTGCTGCGACTTCCGGAACCACATCTTCTTCTGACCCTTTTGGTTCCTAGAATAGGGCCTCTGGGGCACAGAGAAGCTGATTCAGACGGCAGACAGCGTCTTCCCATCCTTTTCGCTCTGGGTCAAGGTATCGCGAACAGATTTGCCAAAGAGGGCAGAACCATCGAAGGGGGCGTTCGCAAATGACGCCTTGAAGGGCTCCGTAAAATCGCAATGACGGAGCCAGGCCTGAGGTCTAGTAACTAGGCCTGCCCCTGCGGCTCTAGCGGCACCTTCCGTAGCGTGGGACAGTAACCGCATAGAGGTATTAGTGACGGACCTAAGAGTGGCCATGCGGGTGGAGTGCAATGCTTTGTCCTCCTCCGACATGGACTCTGGGGGGGATGCAGCGTATTCTTTAATAAGATTGCGCTGCATCCTAATCACATGTGCCAGGTAGTTCAGCGCTCTTACTGAAAAGGTCGCCGAACTAAACATCCGCTTCCCCAAGCGGTCCATCATCCGAGACTCCTTGCTCGGGGGATGGACTGAGGGACTCTCCTGAGCAAGTTCCCTCTTGGTGGCAGCCGCCGTCAACATGGCATCTACCGGAGGCCCCTTACTCCAATGGGCACGGTCAGCCGGGGGACTGAGAATACGGTCGGGCCTTTTCGGGATTGGCTCCACGGTGTCCGGTTCCTTCCACGCCCTGGTGGTAATGAGGTCCACCAGGGGGTCGGCAGGAGGGACACCCAAGAGGTAGACGGGCCCGCTTCAAATGCCTCCAAGAACACGGACTCGTCCGAGGAAGACTTGGGGGCAGACCACCCCCCCCTTATGCGGAGCATTTCCATGATGTCTCCAAATGAGACATCCTCAGGGTGATCTTGGGAGCCTTCCCTTCCTCCAAGTCCGTGTCTTCTGTGAGAGACTCGGGGGAGTCAATGTGCCTCCTTTTGCACGTATGTTTGCGGGGGGCATCCTCCGGGGGGCTGTCAGAGGACTCCTTGCAAACAGTAACCTGTTCCAAAGGAACAACTTGGGGCATAGGAGCGGGCTGTCCCAAGGGCCGGATGGTGGAAGCCTGACCCAGTGCAGATGGAGAGCGGGGCGGAGCGAAGCAAGTGCGGGGTCCGGAGACCCTCAACAGGGCCCTCTCCACTACATCAAGCGCCGAAGAGCCGACCTCGACCAAAGGATCCGACAATCGGCTCCCCTCGGATCCGAGTGGATCGGAGCGGCGCCGGCGCCGGATCCGAGGGACAGTGCGCTCCGACACAGGCGGCGCGAAGGAGCACTGATCCCCCCGGATCCGAAGCTCGGATCCAGGCTCCGAGAGGTCGGATCCGAAGCACTCGAGGGCAGGGTCGGATCCAAAGTACCGAGTACTGTCGGCACCGACCCACCCCCGGCTCCGAAGCTGCTCGGCTCCAACTGCTCCGAACACAGGTAGCGGGTCAGAGAAGGAGCAATAGGTTTAAAGAAAGGGGTCGAGCTCCCCCCAGAGGGGGGGGAGGCAAGAGCACTCCCATCTGCATCTGGGCCTGGATGAACCTTCTCATCATCCGGTCCAGATCAGCGTCTGATAAGCTGTAGGTCAATCTCGACGAGGCTACCGAGGTAGGCCTTGAGTGCCTCCTGGATAGCCTCGACGGAGATCGGGTCTCCTCCTCCTCAGGTCCCGGTGAAAAGCACACGGGTGACCGGAGCCGAGGAGGGGGAGAACCAGCAGACAAGGAGGCCGGAGGAGAAGCCCGCTTGGCAGGCGGGGCCGAAACGGAGGTCTCGGCCCGCCGCTTATGGTGCTTCTCCCTCCGGTCCTTCTTTCTAGCTTCCCTCTCCTCCGAACCACTACAGGGAGGTTGAGTCCCAGGAGGAGGAGGGGGAGCCGGAGAGGAGTTAACCGTGGACACGGTCCCCCCCGAAGGAGCGGAGGTCGGAGCCGAGTCCGGGGGCAAAAGTCCCGCCAGGACCAGCTTAGACCTCCGCTCCTTCAATGCCCTGGGGTTGAACCCTGCACAAATGGAACATCCAGAAGTGAGGTGTTCAACCCCAAGGCATCGAACGCACCGAGTGTGGCCATCAGCAGGGGAAAGCTTTTGGCCACACTCGGAACACTTCGAAAAAACAGCCTTAGGTTGTTCTGACATCCTAAGAGCTTACAATTTACTTAAACTAAAGGTAAAAAGCAAAAGTAAATTAAACACACAACAGGCCCAAACACACACTACGCTACCAGCGAGGGAAACTAAGTAAAAATTATTAAATTAACTAAACAAGTTTAACTATCAAAAAGGGAGCCTAAACTTTCACTCAAACTTTCAAAACAATTAAATTTTAACACTTAAAACACTTTAGATAACCACTTAGTTGAAGAGCTCGAGAACACCAATCTGGTCACCAGCGCGGCAAACTAGATCTGAGGTCATGTAGGGAGAGCATGGCATTATGGGTGAGGGGAGGAGCTGAGAGCTCGGATCCATAGCTGGTAAACCATGCCGGTTCGGATCCGATATCGGATCCATAACCCACAGGTTGCAGACAAATGAATCTCCTACTTCAGATCATATATTAATCATCTGCCTTATGCACATATCCTGTTTAAGTTAATGTCAGCAGAACTCCACTTTAAATTGACTGCCTAAGCTGCTAAACTTCATTTGACCTTAAATCAAAATAAAAACAGCATTTTCGGACTTTAAGGAACAAATATCTCAAACCTGCAGTTCTACTGAAAAAGTACAGTTTTGTACCTACCATAAATGTAGATGTTCGAAGATCCACATTGCTGCAGTCCTAACACTTGGGTAGTCCGCTGTCCCAGTCGGCCCGAATACCAAAGTATATGGCTGACGTCGGTCAAGGCGCATTAGTCTGACGTCAGGCCGTCAGGGTACAAATGCACATGACCGACGTCATATCCTCAGTCTTTTCTTGCCCCAGATGTCAGAAGACCCTAAAAAGATAAGGCTAAAACCAAAAAACACCACACACTCCTGCACCAAATATATATACAATATATACAAATTTACAAGAGTATAACCTCACCCACACAACCACCCCTAAACACAGAGGGAAGGAGGGAGGTAAATTGGACTGCAGCAATGTGGATCTTGAACATCTACATTTATGGTAGGTACAAAACTGTACTATGTTCTTCATACCACATTGCTGCAGTCCTAACACTTGGGTAGAATCCCAAAGCAGAGGTAAGGGAGGCTGGCAAATCATAAGGAAGCAGGAGCTGACAACATGCCCTGCAAAATAGCCGTGGCAAAACCAGCCCTAGATTTAGAGTAGAGAGGAAGGTGGTAATGCTTAGAGAAAGTATGCACTGAACTCCAAGTAGCTGCCTCCAAAATATCCTTAGTTGCCACCCCTTAGAAATGCTGTTGAAGTGGCAGTAGCCCTAGTGGAATGAGGCCTAATCCCAGCTGGAATCTCCTTGCCATGATGGGAATAACAAAATGCAATGCAAAACCCAATCCACTTAGAAATAGTTTGTTTTGACACAGGCTTGCCCTGAGAACTCAAAGCAAAAGAAACAAACAACTGCTGAGACTGCCTAAAATCCTTAGTCCTGCTTAAATAATAACGCAACTGCCTGTGTACATCTAAAGTGTGCAAAATCTTTTCCCCCTTATTTTGGGGATCTGCATAAAAAGTAGGCAAATGAATAGTTTGGTTTAAAGCCACACTAGAAACCACTTTAGGCATAAAGGAAGGATTAGTACGTAAAGATACCCTATCCTTATGAAAAATCAGGAAAGGCTCAACCGCCATAAGGGCCTGCAATTCAGACACCCTTCTTGCAGATGCAATGGCTAACAAAAAAGCAGTCTTCCATGACAAATATTTCAATTCAGCAGTAGCTGCAGGCTCAAAAGGTTGTAGAGTGAGTTTCTCCAACACAAAATTGAGGTCCCAAGCAGGAGTAGGAGCTCTTGGGGGTCTTATATTCTTTGCCCCTCTAAGAAATTGCTTGAACAAAGGATGAGAAAACAATGGTGGGTCACAATCATAGTGAGCTGAAATTGCTGCAGCATGAATCTTAATGGAAGAGAAAGACAAACCTTTGTCCAATAACTCAGTAAGATATTGAAGAGCCACACTCAAATTTGGCTCAGAAACATCCAAATCCTTTGCTGTACACCAAAATAAAAATCTCTTCCATTTTCCTGCGTACACTTTCCTTGTACTAGGTCTTCTGGCTTCCATAATCACATTCAAAACTTGTTGAGGAAGCTGAGACCTGCTATGGTTCAAAACAGAATATGCCAAGCTGTTAGATGAAGAGAGTGAAGCTTGACATTGAGCAGATGCCCGTCCTTCTGAGACAATAGGTGTGGAATCAAAGGTAAGGGCCATGGAGGCTTCCTTACCAGACTCCTCAGCAATGGGTACCAGTGCTGCCGAGGCCAATCTGGAGCTATTAAAATCATCCTTGGCTTGCCTTGTCTGACCTTTAGAAGTACCTTTGGGAGGAGAGGCAGAGGTGGAAAGGCATACACATGAAGATTTTTCCAACTGAAAGAAAGAGCATCCACTTTCCAGGCTGTGTGATGAAACCTTTTTGTGCAAAACTTTGGCAGCTGGTGGTTTAGTGGAGAAGCGAACAGATCTATGTCTGGAGTTCCCCATGACACTGTCAACGTCTGAAATACATGAAGATCCAGTTTCCACTGTGGGGATCCATGATTTGCCTGCTTAACACATCTGCTAAGGAGTTCTGTGCTCCTGGCAGAAACCTTGCTTGAAGATTCAGCTGCAAGCTTAACGCAGTCTCCCACAAAATCATTGCTTGCCTGCATAGAGGATAAGAATGTGTTCCCCTTGTTTGTTGATGTACCACATGACAGTTGTGTTGTCTGTTAGAATCAACACCTGCCCTGGAAGAAGTAAATCCTTGAAAGCCAGTAATGCAAACTGGACTGCTAACATCTCCTTCATGTTGATATGTAGATGCTGCAGTCTGGCAGGCCACTTGTCTTGTATCCACTTTCCATTCAGATGAGCTCCCCAAGCTGTGTCTGAGGCATCTGTCGTTAGAATCTGACTCGCCTCTGGCGGGTCACAGAGAGTCCCTTGTTTAGGTGACATTCCTGAGCCCACCACAAAAATTCCTTTTGAATGCAAGGTATTATTTGAATGACAGTGTCCAAATCCTGGCAGTGCTGTGTCCATACATTTTGAGATACCATTGTAGCTTCCTCATATGCAGTTTGGCATTGGGAAGTACCAGAATACAAGATGCCATGAACCCTAAGGCTTGAAGGACTGTCCTTGCAGTCAGCCCGGACTGATGAGATAGTTGATGGAAGTAAAGAAAGATTCTTTTGTTTGTCCGGGGTTAAAAAGGCCATCTGGGTTGCTGTATTCAGTCTCACACCCAGAAAGCACATGTCTTGAGAGGGTACTAGACTGGACTTTATTTCGTTCACAGAATACCCTAGGCATCTTAGCACTGCTATCACATATTCTAAATGCTGAAGAAGCACGTCCCTTCCTTGAGCCAGAATCAGGCAATCGTCCAAATAAGGATAGATTTGTATTCCTTTTAGCCTGAAGAAAGCTATCACTGGAGCCAGAACCTTTGTGAATACTCTGGGCAGTAGATAAGCCAAAGGGCAATGCAGAGAACTGATAATGAGAATTCCCAGCTCGAAAACGCAGATACTTCCTGCAAATTAGTCTGATAGGAACATGAAGGTAAGCTTCCTTGAGATCCAAAGTTACCATCCAGTGATCTTTGCCCAGCAGAGGTAAAAGCTGTTGTAACGTCAACATTTTGAACTTGGGAATGTCCAGATAAGTGTTGAGGATAGACAGATCCAAAATTGGTCTTCACGTGTTCCCCTTTTTTGGTACTAGGAACAGGCGAGAATAAAATCCTAGGCCCCTTTCTGGCACAGGAACCGGCTGAATGGCCCCTATTTGGAGCAACAGAGAAATTTGCTTGTGAGCCTCTTTCCTTTGTTGAGGAGGAATGTCTGGCATGCCTTTGAAAGGAGACAAGGTATGGAAATAAAACCTGTAACCGTGGTGAATGATATCCAATACCCATCTGTCTTGGGTAATTAAACTCCAGTTTTCTTTGAAAAGTGCCAACCTTCCTCCCAAAGGTGCTGCCAGACGAGAAGATTCTGGCAGCTGAAAAGGCAGGTCATTGTGTCTGTTTACGAAAGGACTGACCCCTGCCCTCACCAGAAGACTGAGCAGGTGAACTCCTGTTCTAGGCCTAAAAGAACCTTGAGCTCTGCCTCTACCACGTCTAGACCTACCCCTAGACTGGGAATCAGAAGCAGGATATGTCCACCCCTTGGTAGGCCAATTTCTACTAAACTTCGGAGGCTGAACCTGCAAAATATCTTTAACAGTCTGCATAGACTTAGCCTTGTCTTCCATTTTCTTTAGAACTGCTTCCACAGGCGAACCAAACAACACATCAGATTGTAAAGGAGCATCTAAAATCCTTGTTTTCACATGCTCAGCTAAATTCTGATCCCTCAACCAGGCGTGCCTGAAGAACCGAACCAGTGGCAGCCACCCTCGAAGAGGCCTGCACAGCATCAAAACCACATTGCAAAGAATGCTTACCCACCTGTTCAGAAACATGAACTAAATCCTGCAACTCTTTACACTCAATACCTTCCGCCAAAGCATCTACCTTAGACTTTAATTGTGAAAGGAGATAATTTTGGTATTTCAACATGTGAAACTGGCAATTCAAAGCTCTCATGGCCAAAGTGGAAGAAGTATACACTTTCTTTCCCCATCTATCCAAAGCCCTAGCCTCTTTATCTGGAGGAACAGGATTTTTAACAACAGAAGCCTTAACACCTTTAGGCCCCTGTGAAACAGTTTCTGGGTCTGCCCTAGGACTCTTAAAAAGATACTTATGAGCTTCAGGCACCCTATAATATCTATCCGGTTTAACTGGAGCAGGAGGCAAAGAGTCAGGGTTCAGAGAAGCCTCTGCAAAACATCCTCTACCACATCTAGAACAGGAGGTATAGCTAAAGGCCTATGCTGGGGTAGAAACAAAATTCCCTAAGCCTTTTCCTGGAATCAGAGAAATCCTGACCTTCCCATTTAAAATGCTCCCTCATGGAATGAAGAGTCTCTGAAAATGAAAAATCCTCAGGAGGAGAAGCAGAAGGAGTAGAATCATCTACATCAAAATCAGAGTAAGGGAATACTCCTGCAAGTCTTCAGCCGAAGACTCAGAAGCATCCGAACACTGCTCAAAACTCCCAAGCTCAGGTTCCACCCTAGGCCTCTTATCAGGAGGGGGCATAGAACCTCTAATCATTGTAATCAAATCTTCTGCCATCTTAAGCATATGCTTCTTAGGTACAGACCCTGAAGAACTAGGGGTAACTCCTGAAACAAAACCTGGCCTGCCCCTGGGAGAAGCCTTAGAAACAGCAGGGGAGGGCCTAACCACCTTAGGCAGGGAGGGAAGAACAGCTACCTGAGAAGCCCCTTCCGCCTGGCCTACCTCCTGAGAGGTCACATCTTGCAATAATAAAGTCTCTCCCTGGGATTCCAAAGAAATTTCTGGCTGAACCCCTGGCTCCACCGAGCCCTCTAAAGAAACGACGTCCGGGACGGACGGTTCTTCCAGCCTAGGCTTTGCTGTTTTGTCCTTGCGCTTTTTTGACGAAGCCGGAGCATCCAACGGCATTTTATAATTACACCGCTTCCCAAAAACTAACCTGGCACAATCTAATCTTCTCTTTATAGTGCGTTTGTTAAATCTAGCACAAGAGTGACAGCCAACCACGTCGTGCTCAGGCCCTAAGCAAGGTATACACAAGGTATGGTAATCCCTATGAGGTATCTGTTTCCCACAAGAAATACAGTTATTCACTTTTTCTGACATCCGGTAAAATACTGAGGCAAGAAAAAACAAAATAATCCCCAGCGGGTACTTAGCCAACTTGATTCGGTCTGAAACTCCGACTTCGGAAAATCTCAGAACGCCAACCTGCACTTGCAAAACTGCTTCTGCATCGGACCATGCGGCAAAAAAGACTGAGGATATGACGTCGGTCATGCGCATTTGTTCCCTGGCGTCCTGGCGTCAGACTAATGCGCCTTGACCGGCGTCCATATACTTTGGTATTCGGGCCGACTGGGACAGCGGACTACCCAAGTGTTAGGACTGCAGCAATGTGGTATGAAGAACATCACCTTCTACAACTGTTTCAACTTTCCAGTATCTGGTTAGTTGCTTAATTTGTTTCTTTTTAAAACTGTTTGACAGTTGGGTAGTTATGCTTAACTTTGGTTCCCTATGTTCTTGATCTACCTCTAATGCATACTTTTTTGGATACTAAGTACTCCCTCGAAAGATACAATCATAAATGATGCAAGAACCATCTTCAACTGCCACAAAATTATAAGCAACTGGACTCTTGCCAAATGTTCTAAAGATAAAGAAAATGTTTTGGGCCAGATTCATTAATCCCTACACTAAGTGTACATGATTTGTATTCAAGAACATCCCTACCACATTTTTTTGTGTTTTCTTGTCACTCAGAAAGATTTCACTAAGTGTACTTGTAGTAACCTTTATGGACCCCCCTCAATATTTAAGATTGCAAGAAAATCAGTAGGAAAACTAAAATTTGGAGGAAGAAGGTGCGAGTTATGTTTGTGTTGTCTGTTCAATCAGAATGACGTACACTTAGTGTAGGCATTAATGAATCCCAGGGTTTATTTTTATTTACTATTTTTGATTGTGTTTGTCCCACTAAGCCAATGGCCTCTTTTTCAGTGGGGACCTGAGGTGGTATTCATACTGGATTAGGGAAAATGTGGCCAGAGCAATGAGGAATTTCCTCAGTTCTTTTGTCTTGCTGTTTTGCATTTCATCCACTAGGAAGAGACAGAGGGCTGCTGCTGAGCTGGCTGTGAGAAATCCAAGCTGGAGGATGCCATGAGAGACAAAGTGGTGTGTGTTTTGAAAGAAGCAGCTCGATAGGTGACTGAAACTACTGGAAATAAGGAAATTATTGCAACAGAGTTAGAATGCAGTGGATTACTAAGATACGATTTATTGAATTTGATGTGGCAAAGTGAACCACAAAATGAAGCAGAAACAAGTGGGAATGAAGTAGATGTTCTTGTTATGGAAGCAGAAAAAAATGACACTTTCAACAGGAAAAAAAGTAGATTTTGGATAGAGGAGAAGGAAACACTTGTGTGTTTGGATAGTGGGGTAACTAGACTTAAAGGCATACATCAGCAACAGGGTATGGAAAAAATCTTATGCTGATGTTTTAAGTATGGCAAAATGAGCAGCTGTGATAACAGAAGGAGGTATACAATAACAGACTATAAGTGAGCAACTAAGAAACCTGTGGCAAGAATTAAAAGGACTAGGGCTGATGTCTGCACTACCAGCCCACCACCCCAGGGTTTTATTTGAAGAACAAAAAAATAAATAATGAAGGAATGCAGGGGACAAGCAGCCAACTAGGTCCTGTTTCAGGATTCCCACCACTGCCCCTCCTCAGCTGAGGGGCAATTGGCAATTAAAGTCCTGTGGCTTTTGAAATGCAGGAGCCAATCAGGTCCTGTTTCTGTGTCCTGCCCTCAACCCTCCTTCCTTCTTTCTTAAAAAAAAAAATATTGGAAACTATAGCAAACTGCGTGCTACAGTTTATACCCCACATGAAATGCAAAGTGCAACAGCACTCATATTCTAGTTTGGTTAAAAAAAAAAGAGAGAAAACCAATTTTTTTTTTTATTTGAAACTGTTGCTACAGTTTATACTTAGGGTTTTTGGTACAAACATCAGATTTTGCAGGGCGAAACATACCCACGGCCAGTACAAAGGACAGAACTTTACTTTTTTCCCTAAATAAAAGCTTATTCTTGTAGTATTTTAGTTGCTTATTATGTTTCTTATAACATTTAGGTGTTTCATATACAGAATAACTGTTTTATGCAACTATTACATAAAATACAGGAAATAATTTTGTCCTAAAATCGCAGGACATTTTCAATTTTTACAATTTTTTTGCAGGACGTAACTGCCCAAAGAGGGACTGTCCCTCGCAAAGTGGGACAGGTGGTAACCCTATTTATACTACACACTTGAGCATTACAGCTATCAAACTTTAGAAGAAGAAAAAGAACATTTTTTTTCTCGTTTTAAACTGTAGCAAACTGTTTAATTTAGATCACACAGGAAGCACTATTGGTTTGCCCGCAACTGCAATGCTGACTTTAAAAAGTCGGTATGCACTCAAGAGTAATCACTGTAGGATGGCCAAGATCATGCCCAGTAACACTTTGCACCTAGGGCAGTTGCCCCCCTTGCCCCACACCCTAGCTCTGCAACTGGCACCAAGGACTTCTGAAGTGACTTATAAAGCATAGGTTCATAGGTTGGTACTAGGCTATTGGCCCTAGGGTCTATACAAGCCCAGCCATAACATTTCCCGGGCTATTTCTTCCCACAATATTTACTAGAAAAAGTTATGTCTGAGGTAGGAAGAAAACAAGAGAGTGCACCATGGACGGACTGTATTTTTATTTTTATTTTTTTTAATTCTGGGCTGCAACAAAAATAAAATTAATGCATAATTCAGAACTGCTAACAGCGATACTGCTGAAATAGAAGTCTTTTTTCTTATGTTTGTAAAGAAGTACATGATAGAAAAAAAAGGTGTTTGGTGAGATAAATGTGTGGACTGGGGGGTGGGAAGTGTTAACCTTAATGTGATGGAAGGAAGCAGCATGTTCACAATGTGATAAATATTCATGGAAAGAGAAGGACTGTGAGAAACTGGGGTCAGCAAAAGGTCTTTTCTTGTGGAGATAAAAGGTATTTAGTATGCGAATGTGAAAAAAAAAAAGATGTAGAAAATGCAGGGAGAGGGGGGACACAGTTAAAAATTATGAACCAAAGTGTAGTAAATGTGATGTCCAATGGCATTTTTGGTTTGATTGTCCTATGTTACACGACAAAGAAAGAGCTGAAGAACATACCAAACATAATAGCAAAGACGATTACATAGATAACTTTGTGGAAGAAAAGACAGAACAACATACAATAATTTAAGGAAAACAGCCGAGTGAAATATTGGGGAAAATGTTACTCAGGAAGAGAATAGGTATGAACTTCTGGGAAGTGAGAATAAGAGAAAAGGGATTTTGGTACAGGAGAAGAGCAAAAGCAAAATAATTAAACATCAATAGGAGGAAGGGTACAAAGAAGGAAATTAAAAATAAAAGTTGGAAAAAAGAAGCAAAAGGGAAAGTGTTGATGTAAAGATACGAAGTGTTAATGTGGGCATTATTAAAAATGATATTGGGGATAATGGCAATTATAAAGTGGAAGCAAAAATCATATGCTTATTAGATACAAGATGTGTTTAAAAATAAAGAAGGAAATGGGATAAAAAAGTGAGGCCTTATGGGAAAACAAGACTATATGGTCTGTAGGAAATGAAGAAAGTTCAGGTATAGTGCTTTTGATAAGATATTACAACATTAGATATTACAATACTTACTGCAGGTAGGATGGTGTGTGACGTAAGAAAAAAGAATGATGTGTAAGATTATTTGCAATTTATGCACACACAAATATGACATGCAGGAAAATATGTCTGCGGTCTTAAAAATTTGTTTTGTCAATATGTTTATTATTATGATAGAAGACATTCTCCAGGATTCAATAAACTCCATGAAGGAACAGTGCTATTCCAGCATGGAGTGAATTGTGTCCGTTTCCGCATAGCCTTAACAGCAGCGTATCTTGCATATTCATGAAGGCGTTCTACTGCTAAGGCTAAGTGGACATGAACATTATTGAGTGCAGGGGGCGTGTTTTAGTAGTGCTCGCACATCCAACAGTCCCCCTGGACTCTCAAAGTGTCATGCTGTACTTTTTAAATGCTTTTCAGTGTCTGCAGACACTGGAAGCAAATATAAATATTAAAACAGTGTCCACAGACACTGAAATAGATAGGAGATCATTAAATAAATGCAGGGTGTGTGTGAGAGGTACTATCACACACACCTGCATTGTGGAAGTGCCGTAAAGCACTTTACAATGCTTTCAGTGTCGACGGACACTGAAAGCAAATATAAAACAGTAAAACAGTGTCCGTGTACACTGAAATAGTCAGGAGATTTTTAAATAAATGCACGTGTGTGACGGGTACTGTCACACACCTCCTGCATTGTGAAAGTGCTGTACGGCCATACCTCTCAACTGTACAGGTTTTTCACAAAACGTCCAGATGTCTGCCTCATATTTTTGGTGTGTTCCCCCAAATATCTGTCTCTACCTGGCAAATACCAGAGGATAGGAGCCATTAAATAATGACAAACATTTGAGCTGAAGACTCCACATACTTTGGAAAAGTCGTGGTAATGCAAAACCTATTATTCTATCAACTTTCTAAGTTTGTAAGAGCAATATTTAAAATCTGTCCCTATTTGTCCCCTTACAATTGCTCTTACTGTGACTTACAAGGGGTATTGATACATGTAAATAAAATGATTTCCTTTTTTTTCCATTCTAAGGTATATTTAAGCATAGCTGAGCGAGTTTGCACGTTATGGCCCTTTGCTCAGCATTGCTTAAACATCCCATAGGAGCTAAATAAAAATGTACAGCTAAAATCCTAACGAGACAGCGCAGTGATTAGAGTCCTGGCTTTGCATGCAAGGCGTTCACAGTTCGAGTACCAAGATAGGCACTTTATTTTTACATGGGAAAGCATTGTTAAAATTATTTTTTTATGGAAAACTATGTATTAAGTGATAATTGTTTCCCAGGGTTGTGTAGCTGGTCCAAAATGGAAGTGTGAGGGCATATAACATGTGAAATCACCCAGATACACACAAGTGTCCAATACAGTATAGTCACGCCCAAAGGTAATGTAATGAAAGCGTACAGGCAGATATCATGTAAAGCAAATCATACACACTTAATAATATGTCAGTAATGATTAAATAATTTACAACCTGATATTTTTTTAAAAAGGAAAACTGAGCAATGCTTATCAGTGCTGAGCTCTGCTTAGCCAGTGTAAGCACTGCTTAGACTGAAATTCTAAGGAGTCCGCTCAAGTAACCGGATTTGTGCAGTGCTAAGCACCGCTCAACACTTACCCCTTTAAGCAGTGCTCAATACAGCTTAGTGGGTTTGCACACTGCTAAGCTGGCCTCAACAGTTTCAAAATGTTCCAATGATGGCAAAGGGTGGGAATATGACCTTATTTAAACCACACAGGTGGGAATACAGCCAGAACTTGTAGTTGATTTGTGCAGGTACTATGTCAGCGCTGGTGAAAGAGTGCACTTTCAGGCACAGCGCTGGAGCATTCAGGAGTCCAGGGTCATGGCTGGACTCCTTGTAGAAAACTATGATGAGAGACTGCTGCAGAGCCAGTACCAGGGCTCACAATACAAAGTGCAGGCCTGGGACAGTCTCACATGTGATCTCACCAGTGCTACTGGCATCCCCCAAACTTGTGAGCAGGTATGGCATCATTATGCTGACGTAAAGCGGAGGAAGAGGGCACTCCTGGCCTAGTGGATCCAAGATGCACAGGCATGGAATGCTCCAGTAGTGTGTAAGTATCAGTATCAAGTATTTTGTACCAAATTCTAGCCTGAGTATGTGATAGACAGGTATGCATAAGGTTTGTTTTTCTCCCCTACAGCTGCAGCAGAGAGGGCTAGCAACATCAAAGCCCATGCTGACAGATGGTTAAGGCTGCGCTGACAGGCTGGTGAGTACAAATCTATCTTGCAGTATATAGTGCAAATAACTAAGACGTAGTACATTGTTTGCTGCCAGCAGGTATACTGTTACTGTGTTAACTGAATAAATAAATAAAGTTTGTCCGACTAATATTGATCTACAGGATATGTAGTACTAAAGCACCGTGTCATATCAATGTAATAAAGATGTATACCACAAACTGTTGTGTTTATTCTGGTATATTGTAGAAAAAGAATGCACACAGGTTCTCCCCAGCAAATATGGCTTTGACAGCCTGCATTAACTGAGATTGTTCTGAGAACTAGCTGTTAAGAAAAACTGTAGATTGTGAAGCTGTAAAACATGATATAAAGGAAATATGAAATATATACTGCACTAAGCTCTGAACTCTGAATAGTAATGTGTAATGTATCACAGTGTGTCACATGCAGCATTGCCGTGTGCTAACCTGTGCTTTCCAGATTGTATTATTTCAAAGGATTAATGCACAGCACACTATCTGTCATGCATGCATCTCAGGATTACAAGGTCCTGTCTAATCAAGAGAGTATTAGGCAGAAACCAGTCAAACAAGAAACAGCAGTTCCCCAGTAGGTCAGTATGATGTGAAATAGCTTAGTTGTTACTTCTGCACACCCAGATACAGTTTGAATCCGGGGAGTGGTAGTAAGATGTGTGCATATTTCCACACAAGGAATCAAGAATAAATGTAGAAATAGTCAGGTAGTGTTAACAGATATTTTCCCCACAGGTTTTAGAGGTAAAGAACTGCTGGTGGTAGCTGTATGAGGGTATACTAACTCATTAACCCCAAGTACCTTCTCATGGCGCCTGTGTGCTTAACACCGAGCGCACCATGAGACGATACTAATTTCAAGCTTTTACCCCCGCGTGCCTT
The DNA here is from genome assembly GCF_019279795.1 of Protopterus annectens. Taxonomy (NCBI): domain Eukaryota; kingdom Metazoa; phylum Chordata; order Ceratodontiformes; family Protopteridae; genus Protopterus; species Protopterus annectens. The sequence continues at coordinate 298,896,599 of NC_056747.1, forward strand.
CCTGAAGTGCGAGAAACTGTAGTTCACATTTGTAATTGAGCCTAATGTAAAACACACTGAAATCGTAACTGAACACGTAAATTACATTATATAGTTACGATTCACTGTATTTTTACATTAAGTTCACATTAAAGTTTTACTATAAATTCCGTGTAAAAGGTTCTTGATAAAGCAACTGGTGGCAGACAATTGGATTCTTGCAATCTGAGCCACCACTTGCGTACCAGCTCCACCCGCGGTGAGAAAAAAAAAACGGAACTGCACTACATCATCTGTTTTTTTTTTTTGTTCACAACTCAAACCTTTGTGTCCTAAATAGACTAAATTAGCCTGATCGCAGTGACCTACATAAAACCCTGACTGTAACCCTAAACACCTCGCCCATTCCTTAAACTTAAATCCCCCGATTATTCTCTAACCCTTATCCTTGCTTCTCACTCCTCTCCTGCCCCCTGGATTGTGCAGTTTTATCAGCAGTGAAAGGGGTCATGTAAACAGCACTATGACAAGGTCTGACTTTAGGGGCATACAAACTGCACTAAAACAGTTAATTTTGGAGGAGCGCGTTTCTTTGAAAAATATCAGAGGCACTGACAATAATCAGAGGAAGGTTCTTGTCCTGGTGGGTCTCTGCTCTTTGAGTGGACTAGGGTGCATAAAATAATAATCACAATCGATGGTCCCTAAAGTCATGCCATATCCACCATCAGCATACAGAGATCATTGCTGACATGTACAGAGTCGTGGGGGTGTGGATATTTGACCGTTAGCAGTAAAAATTACTTTGTGCGTATGCGCCAGGAGTTGAATGGAATCTAGTAAAATGGATGTTTTACTCGTCTATTCAGAAGCCGAGACGAGTGGATATTACAGTGGATTCAACTCAACTGCAGCAACTAAGGACATATTATGCTTGGACAGTAGTAGCAGACATGGTGGGAGTAAGAGTACATTAAAGGGGATGTTGGAAGTTAAAACTCAATAACTAGTTTTGGTGAAGCAGTAACACGCTTTGAAATAATTATAATAAGGTACAATTAATAATGCTAATTTTAAATTCAGAGGAAAAAGCCTTTCAAAGTTACAATTCTGGGGAGGTCAGTGGAGTTTCTTGATGGAAATTCAAAGCTTAAATTACTAAAACACAAATGGCAGAACATTCGGGTGAGTATGCCACAGAGTGGCAAGAACCTTTAAACATGTCTGCTTAAAGGCATCTTTATCTGTCCTCCTGTGATCGCTTGCGTAGTATTGTCATTATGTCTCTGCTTATATTTGTTTCTTTGCTTTCACCTGATAAATTACACTAGGCTTATGGTTTTGCCTCAGCGGAGACATGAAATGGAAATTGCATCAACAAGGTCAGAATAAGTACATCATTAGGTAAGCTCAGTGTGTATTCATTACAGTTAATGCTTACAGCAGGGAAACACAGATGATGAAACAGAGGAGGTTGAAACACAGAAGATCAAAGCTATGTCTTAGCGGCTTTTCAGCAGCACTAAAAAGTTAATAGTAGGAACTGCTTTTTTCCCTTTACCCAGTGTGTGTGTGTGCCTGTGTGTGTGTGTGTGTGTGTGTGTGTGTGTGTGTGTGTGTGTGTGTGTGTGTGTGTGTGTGTGTTACATTAGTTGTAGTCTTTGCTTCATGGACCGGCAAAAAAAAAAAATGCATTGCAATTCTGTAAAATGAGAGGAAACATATACAGTGGAATGCATGTTGTGTGGTAAAATGCCTAGTCACAAACAGAGAAAAAAGGTAAGAAAGTAACTAGGTCAGGATGCAACAAACATATTGACCATGACAACATTAAATCACAGTAAAAGATTTCATGTTTTAACCACTCCTTTTCCCATGCAAACACTTCAATAATAATAGTAAACTACTGTGTTGTTTACCAACAGAAACCTTAAATAATGTCACCCTTATCCTTCCAAATACTACATTAGTGTGTATCATAATGTGGGCAGCAGCTCACAACCTTTGTATCTCCATCCAGTTTTCTGTTTGCACTGTCAGAACTTTAGTTAGCTAAGTCTGATAAAGGTAAAATAAAAAAGTAGTATATGAAACTTTTCAAATTTATCTGAAGGAAGTTTACTTTGGAAACCAGTGATGTGTGGCGAGTGGATTGTGCTGTTGCAGTATAACATCTGTTAAAATATTTATTTTTAAATTTGCACAGTTGTAACAGAACATAGGAAGAACAACAAGCCACTAATTTATAGAGAGCAGTTTGGAACAAAATGTATTCTGCACCTTGCTAACATAACGTGCACATATTTCATTGTTTCTTGAAAGGTGAAACTATCAGAATATTTTTATGTTCATTTTTTCTCCAGATCTCCCTTTGTTTACCACATTTTATTAGTATCTGAGAATGTCCTATGCATAAATTTAGCATATGATTATGCATTCAGCTACTAACAATAATGGTAAAGATACTGCCCTTTTTTCATGTTAGATCCATGCTTTACTAGTAAACTTGAAGCCTGTAGAAAACGTGTCGGTCTTATAACTTTAGAGTGCTCTGTTCTGTTTAATTTCTGTAAGAATCAATGTTATTTCTGCTAGATTAATATCTATAACTGTACCATTATAGAATATGCTTTGTATTATTTTATTGTTGTCTATCTGAATTCGGTCTTTTCTGACTCATAAAAGTAATGCATTTATCTGAATTCGGGCGGCGCAGTGGTGCAGCGGTTAAGGTTGTCGCCTCACAGCAAGAGGTTCTCCGGTTAAATTCTCGGCTGGGGTGCCTTCTGTGTGGAGTTTGCAGGTTTTCCCTGCACTTGCATGGGTTTCCTCTGGGTACTCTGGTTTCCTCCCACATTCTAAAGACATGCATCTGGAGCATTTCTCCCCGGGCCTCCGCTGTGGTTTATTTATGGTAACTAGCAGCTCGGACATACTTAATGAAGGGGTCATTGGGGGGAATGTTTCATTTTGGTTCTTGTGCATACTTGGGAGGGCTGCTGAAGGGGCTGTCAATGGAAATGTTGCACTCTGGTGCTTGCGCATAGTAGAACAGACTGCAGAAGTTGTCATTGGGAATATGTTTCATTTTTGTGCTTGTGCATACTCAAACAACATTAGATAAAGAAGTTATGTACTCACCCTCACCATAATGTTCCATCTGTGTTGTCCATTTTTTCATTCTTCTTTTGTATTCGCATGCATTTTCTAAACAGAACTGTAGATTGTACATACAACTGCAAACATAGCAAGCAATGTTGGTGGCTTAGATATTTAATTATGTTAATGTCGGCTTCGCACAGTATCAGGCAGTCAAAACTAGCCATTCACTATTGTGTTTTATTAAGGTTACGTCTTTGATTGGTCTTTTTGTTTCTATCTAAACCTTTTTTTTTTTTTTATGAATGCTTGGACCTCTTGTATAACTATATTTAGTCATAATGCATAATTTCTGCAGCTGTACAATTAACTACAGGGTAATACGGAGTCATTTTGAATAATTTAATTGCTGCTGCTGCTGCCAAATGACAAGATATTCAGCCATATCCTAAGCAACTGAAACTGCAACTGACAAAATGAGTGTATTTGAACATAGTGAATATCGGCATTTTAAATATTTGTTTTTTCACTTTGTATGTTTTGTTTTTGCCCTGTGGGTCTGCATGGTGAGTGTAAAGGTTCATCACACTAACTGACATATCCAGTTAACAAACATAAATAAATGGGAATAGGAGGTTCTATAAATGCATTGATCCTACAACCTTTGTATAGATTTTTTTTTTGCTAAGAGGTATGCCAGGTAATTCAAATCATGCATTCTGTAAAGAGCATTCATTAATTTAGCTGCATTTTGGATTTTATTTTGTTTTATTGACCTGAATAATATGTCACATTCCTAAGGTTTATTTCTTCAGAGAAGCTAGAATCTTACTGAATAAATCAGAGTTGCTCAGGATCATCTTTCATTTAATTTATTTTCTAACCACATCCATACCTTTGGGCTTTGTTAACAAGGTAAGTAAACTAATCTTTCTTGGCCACTGAATGGCTACAAGGGAAAATGCAATGTACATTGACAGTTTGGAGTTGCCAGCCAAGCTGTACATTTTTTTTTCAGAGGAGGGAAGGAAACCAGAGTACCTGAAGGAACCCCACTCCGACATAAAGGGGACATGTGGACCACACCAGCAATACTGAGCTAATATGCTGTTTACACATTCTATATGCAGAATTCAAAGGCAGGTGTACAGGCTTCCAGCTTATATCATTATTTTTCAGTGAGTTAAGATTCTTTAATCTGTAATATAAGAAAAGGTTGTGATAACTACACAGTAATGAATGGTGATTACTACAGCAAATCTGTCATAAATGAGATCTGAATTGGGGTGACTTAAAACTTTGAAGAAAGGAAGGGTACATGTCCTACATCCATTTTTCTATAATTTTACTGATGACAACATACCTTTCAACTGTCCAAGAGAAATTATAGTTTGGTTGATGATTTTCCTGTTGGTGCTTCTACATAGGAGGAAATTTTACTGAATGGTTGTTTAGGGAAAATCTTTCATTCTGGTGCCTGTGCATACATTATATTGAAGGGCTCACTTGGATGAATGCTTCATTTTGGTGGTTGTACATACTAGGAAAAGTTATACGCGTTTTGTTTGGGTAAGCGTTTAAGTCTGGTGATTGTGCATTCCTCAACATTCTACTGAAGGGGTTGCTTGGGTGAAGTGTTCATGCTGGTGAAGTACATACTAGGAAATGTTACTGAAGGTTTGTTTGGTGAAACGTTTTATTTAGATGCATGTATACCTGGACATTCTAATGAGGATGTTGCTTGGGGAAATAATTAATTGTGTATCAGGGAAGTGCTTGCGCATACATGGTCTGACTGCTGAAGTGACCGCTGGGCAAAATAGTTTATTGTGCCATTTTGGTGCTTGTGCATACACAATGCAAACAACTGGAGGGGTTACTGGGGAAACATAGAAATTAAGTCTGAAAATTACATATGGTTACATTACTTAGAATACAATACAGAAATGTAATTATACTGTAATATGCCAGCATATAAGACATCAGATACACCACTGACTAATTAATAATGTAATGTAAAATAAGCAGACAAGAAATCACTTCTGCTTGTATTATTCTATTTGTGATTAGTAGTTGCATGAGTGAGATAAAAATTATCACTTGTTGACAACTGCCAGCATGGAGCTACCATATTTTTGTGCATTTTTCCTGGCTTTGTCAGTCATGTGTGGAATTTAGGTGGGAGGAAGGGCTCAGTAATATTTAAGTGTTATACTATTTTACTGAGTCTGTGTTACACAACAGCTGCACAAGGTAATATAATGAATGCCGAGTCAACAGGTTATGTGCAGCAATTATCACCTTTGTCTGAGCATGCATAACTTTACAGTACTGAAAGGAAGGTCATTATCACATTAACAATAAGTGCAGTTACAATACAGCAGTGAGTTATTATCACTTTTCTGGTAAAAGTCTCAGCTGCTGTCACTGTTACTCACATAAGTAGAAGTCGTTATCACTTTGATGAATGCACAAGCCAGATTGTGTTTTTTTCTCTATTTGTAGTCATTGCAAGCCACCCCCTCCATTCTTCATCAACTAGCTATCCTCCAAAACCAAATGTAAATGGAAAAGGCAGAAGTAAGGCAGAGTGCTGGCAATGCATGCAATCAGGAGTCATTGCTGCTACCAGCAGTCTGAGTGGGTAGCCAGCACAGGTTTGGGACACTTCAGATGCCCACGGCCTGAAGTCCCGTGCCTGTCCTAGGCATATTAGTGGAGTGGCAGTCCTTACCCTGCTTTTTATCTTTACATGTGCCCTGTCTGTGCCTCCTTGTCAGTCATTGTGTGTAATTTTGTGTTTTCACTGGTGGTAGGTATGTACCTCCGCAGCGTCATCACCACTTATGTACCTTATGAAAAGAATAATGCCACTGTGGATAGGAGTGAAGATTTGGATGGTCTAACCAGGTAATGCATTATGATATACCTATATACGTACTTTTCCAATAGATCTGTCAATCAGTAGTAATCTGTTTGCATTTTCTTTCCTGTGCAGGTTCATCCACCTTCTGACACTGACATGGCTTCATGAGCAGGAGAACGACAAGTGAGAGTGTGGGTATGTGGCCATTCCTACATTCACTGGGCTGACAGCCATGACTCCATAACTGAAAACCAGTACAACTTGAGCGTCCCCACATCCAGTCTGAAGGTATATTGGATTGCAAGAAGAGGTATGCATTGGAGCAGAGCACTGCAGTTGTTGGAAGAGAAGTGTTCCATCTACCCTGAGCCCGACATCCTTGTGCTGCACATTGGAGGGAATGATGTCATCAGTCAACCATTCGGAAGGCTGCGGTTTTAAATCAGAGCAATTTTTGAACACCTGCAGTTGTGGTGGCCACGTTGTCATTTTGTGTGGTCTGACATAATTCCTCGACAGATGTGGAAAACAGCAAACTGTCAATGGGCAGTGCACAAGGCCAGACGTTTACAGAATGGGTTCATGCATGGCTTGATACACAGGGTCGGTGGATCTACAATCTGTCCTGACAACATCACCACAAAAGATGTTCACCTGTTCAGAAGGGATGGCATTCACCTAACTGAGGAAGGCATTGCCTTGTTCTTGACTGACCTCCACAATGGCGTGAGGAGAGCTATGCAGAATTGGCAATATGCAACTTGTGAGAAGAATGGAAAACACTCACGACCAAGTAGGGACCAGTATGGTTAGTAAAACTCTATTATGAAATGTGTGTAAAATATATTTTTATGAGTTTGGCAAATAACTGTGGTAAGAAGCTGGTGAAGATGCTGAGAAAGAACAACTGTTTCAGGAGAGTGCTAGCATGTACAATCGAATATGTATTGTATGTGTATATGTATAGTATTGATAGTTCCAACATTTAAAAGAAT
>NC_056747.1:298908537-298983537 GCF_019279795.1 Protopterus annectens
AGCAAAGATCAGCTCATGTATGACTACTACTGGAGTGCCTGTTGTCCAATACTGACTGCGACACCATTAGGCCAGCTACCTGGGATGGTGTAAATATTCATATGTCACCTGTGAATACTACTATAATACATATGCTTGTCTTACAAATGTAAGAGACTTAATAGGGTATGTGCATAGCACACAACTGGAGCAGAAGTGTGTATTGAACTGTATGTTATATACTGAGCTCATACCTTTCAACTGTCCATACTATTGCAGACTGACCACATTTGCCTAATATTTGTAGTCAATGCCTCATACAGTTGGTATTGTCTGGCAAATCACTGGTAACTCAGTAAAGACTGAAGTCATAACATAATAGCATACATTTGAATGTCAGATGTCATATACTGCAAATCATCTTCCTGTGAATGTGAAACCGTCTTTGCTAGCAACTACGTGCGTTACAGCTAGATTTATAAAATGTTACTATTTTCCGGCCTTTGCCCAACATTGATGTGTGCTTTTGTGCAGATGTCCTGCTCTAACAGGAGCTAGAGGTCTTAGCATGAAACTCGTGTCATTGTAAGCGTACCTTGTCCTGGAGGAAGCTGACATATGTGCAGTCACTGACACCTGGTTCGCAGCTATGGAGGGTACACTAACCTTGCTAGGTTACTCATCCCACCATATGTTTAGACCCTAAATGGAGGGTGCAAAATCACATGAGGTGGAGTTTTAAACATTACCATACATATGCACACCTCCAGGCTGGCCAAACAGTATGACACACAGGAGACATCCGAAGAGCAGTTAACTGTTGACAAAACACCTACTCAAATCATAGCTAGCTACAGACCTCCAACCATGACTCTGGACATCCACTATACCTATCTGGACTTGCTTGAATCTGTCAAGATTCAACAGTCTACCCTGCTCCTGGGTGACTTTAGCTACTCAACTATAGTGTGCATGACCTACCTGAACGCAGATTCCTCAGCTTTGTTAATGGCAATACATTGGATTAGCTGGTCAACACTCTGACAAGTGGAAATATCTTGTACTTGGTCCTAACCACCATGAGTAGCCACTGCAGGACTCCTACAGTGTCATCTCCCTTGGTAAGATCTGACCACATATCCATCACTGTTGAGGTCACCATCTTCCCTGCACACCCCTTTTCAGGGTCAAACAAAATAAACTTTACAAAAATGACTATAAATCTCCTCAGAGCAAGTGGAAGTAGCTTTACAGCCACTGTCCTTTCCGTTGGAACTAGCAGTAGTGTCCAAGCCCACACCACAATACTATGTGAGTACCTACATAGCTGTATGGACTCAGCAATACCTGAAAGGACATCATCATCTCCCTCAAGGTAAGGTAAACCTCTGTGGTGGACAGCAGCAATACAGAAATACCATAATAGGTAGAAATAATTACTGGACAGGGCCAAGAAGGAGCAGGTGACTAACTGGAAGCAATGTCACCTTGGTCTGAACAAGCAAATAAGGTCACAGGTGAATTACCCTAAAGCTACCTTTGAGTGGAAATTGGACACATCCACCAAGGCCAATCACTAGGCCTTCCACACGTTTGCAATCCCAGAGGCAACACCCAAATGTGCTCTGTAGTGGTGATCAATAACACGACATACACATATGGCATAGATATAGCCAACCCGCTGCAGACAGGTTAAGTGTAATCAACCCCTCCGTCCCCCCATTGGTACAAATGGACATGCACAGCACCTGCCCCCCTCCCCTCATCATCAGGAAGCAGGTCCGTAATGCCCTCTCAAAGGTAACACACAGAAGTCTCCACAGGCCTGATACTATCCCTGGCTGCATTCTACATGAACTCAGGCATGAGCTCTCAGCTCCATTACACATTGTAGTCAATCAATGCCTGAGCACCACTGTCATCCCATCTGCACAGAGGACAGCCACTGTCAACCCTATACACAAAGACAGAGCAATCCACTGACCCAGCCAATCATATGCACATAAGCCTAACTAGCCGGATTTGCAGGGGTATGGAAGGCAATATCAAGGACCTTATAAACAAGACATCGGCAACCTCAAAATACTTGAGCCCACACAGTGTGGTATTGTCAAAGGGAGATCAGGCCTGTTAAACCTGGTCGACATCTCTGAAGCGGTCAACAAACACAGGGACAAGGGGAAGATGGTGAACACTGCCTACCTTCACCTAGCCCAGATCTCTGACAATAATCCCCAGTCGGCCATGACACATAAGCCTACACAGCTAGGCATCAACCTGTATGTTACTACATGGGTAGCTAACTGGCTCAATGATAGCACCCACTCGGTCAAAGTAGTGGAAGCCACCTCTAGTAGTAGACTCTTACACAGTGGTGTACCCCAAGGATCGCTCTGGGAGCATCTACTGTTTAAGATATATGTTTCTGAGGTAAAAGACAAAACCAGTGGTTTGTGGCTGACCAGGTTTGCAGATGATTGCAAGCTGGCCACTGTCTTCCATTCCCCTACTGATGTGAGCACTCTCCAAGAGGTCCTTACCCAAATTAATGACTGGTGCAAGAAGTATTGCCTTAAAATGAATGCCAGGAGATGCATCATTTTCCCTGTTGTAGTAGATGTCATCCACACTAATTATGACAATAATAACAATGTACTGAGCATGCAATCAGGTGTGAGGTGACTTGTGCACCAAGGTTGGTAGCAACCTGACAGTTTCCTACTGTGTGGGCACCGGGCACCATTGTACAGAAGGCTATCTACATGGCCCACCTCACAAATAAGGGTATGTCATCCAGGAACCAGGGGGGCCACAACATCCCTGTACTCCACCCTTATCAGACGCATTACCAAGTACAATGGCTCCTTTAGCATGTACCTTGCCAAGCAAATGCAGCAGTTGCAGAGACCACAGAGATTCCTGACGACCTGTGTCTGGCATACAAGGCCATTTGCAAACCAGCCTTGATAGTGTTTCTGCATATCCGTAAGACAAACCCCACTCACGCAACATGCACGCAAGGCCCTCACCTGATCTGTAACGTACAGTATTTGTTGGTGGAGAGTGTAGTGTCCCACACAATACACTGTCTGTAAAATACACTCCCGCCCCATGTCTTGCAGAGTATGTGTATATCCCTCTTGAAGAAGAAGATGGATGACTGCATGGGAAATGGAAGACACCCCTGGGATCCTGCTTGTGTCCTAGCTGGACAGGGGAAACAGGTACTGGCTTTGAAGGGATATGTGCTGAAGTCTAGGCTAGGCTTAGGAGGGCATCTGTGCCAATAGCCTAGTATCATCTTATGAAGCTATGCACCTAGTACTTTACATGTTTCCTGTATGTATTGCAGACTGTTCTGCAATGTTGTCTGAAATTAATCCCTGTGAGTCTGAACTGTGTAGGTACTGCAGTGATACAGTATTCTCTTGTTCCTTCATTAGTTATTATCATATATCGTTACACCTTGTCAATGTGTTTGGTCTGTATAGCAGTTAAGCCAGCTGTTACAGTACTTGCATATGCACTTGGTGACACTGTATAGCTCACTCCAATAGCCTTGGTTATGGTCACACTTACCATTCTGTTGAGGGTCTTACAGTAGCTGTTAAGGTAATGGATTGTGGCAGTCAGAACTACAGTAAGGTATGGCCCGAAGGGCTCACAGGTGGCAAAGCTGTGCCAGACTTTACCAGGAGTGAGTGTGTCTGTGTGTGTGTCTGTGTGTGTCTGTGTGTACCAACAAGCATAATACTGCAGACTATTAATTTACATACATGGTCTTCTCGCAGGTGTACATGGAAGCTGGTGTCTCTCCTCCTCACAACCTGATGTCAGTGTCTTAGCGGTCTCTCAAGATTATGGTGGTCATAGTGAGGCACAGGTGGGGTTGTTGGGGGCTGAATCTGTGCCATTGGTTGGTATCCCACATTCACCCACAATGTCCCCCCACACAGTCAGTATGCCCACAAATACCCAGTCCCCAGCAACGACAGATAATGCACAGCTGGAGGGTGGTGGCATGGAACATACTAGTGTGGTGACTATGGCAAGTGTGAGTGTAGACACTAGCCATAGCCAGAGGGCAGGCGAGGTCACACACAGGCAGATGGACAAGGGTGCTCAATGGAGGACTGCTGCCCATCACCCTGTCGCAAGTGCCACAGCAGGTGTCACCAGACGCATGTTACGGTCTGTCATGGAAGCACAGGCACGTACTGATCTCAACACCAGACAGATGTTCAGGAGCATGAATCCAGCACTTCCTGCCATGCATAACAACCTCCACAGCATTTGTGATGCCATATGTCATTTTGCCAATGTCGTGGATAGACGGTGGCGTGAGACATCATCACTGCTCGACCCCGCAATGTCTGTGCTTGAGAATGTGGTGGAAGTAGAGCATCGACCAGGTAGGTGTGGGTCAGCCACATGATCAGCTGAGAGCCCACGTGGCCATGCACATTCACAGTCTTGTAGTGCCAGTACCACCAGCACTACTGAAGGGAGGGTGCTGTCCACACCACGCCAGAGTAGGCCATAGGCACGTGGTCCTGTCCAGTCAGGGACGCGGATCTAGCAGACAGCAGTCACCATCGGGGAGTAGTACTGCATCTGTCCTTGGGCCTGGTGGTGCAAGTAAGCCTCCTGGCAGGCCCAATTCGCGCGTCCCTGGCTGGAGATGAAGAACCGTACATCCTGCCATGTACGGTCCACTGCTGTCCAACATAGGCCTATGTCAGGCATCCACATCTTGACTGTGTGCACTCACACATCTCTATCACAGGCCGGTCACCACCAGACATGCACAGCTCCTCTGCATGGCACAGTTGAACACCACCCCTCCAGACACACATGATGTGAACCATATGGCCCAGCCTAGGCCTTTGGCAATCCCACACCACATCCTGTGCATGTGATGCTACTTGTGCCACAACCCTGTTATCCATACCATCGATGCAGGGACATGCCCACATGGGTCTGATGCACAGGGTGAATATAGTATAGTATAGTTTAGTAATATAGTGCTGTGCAAGGTGCTGTCTGCTGGCAATAGTTATGGGCACACATAGAGGTGTATGTACCTTGTTAGCCATGATGCATTATTGTTGTTAGCACTGCTGACTGACTGTAGTGTCATGTACTGTATTCTGTTTGTGTTTCAGGTGTCTGCAGGCTGTGGGCCTGCCTACAGTAGTAATGATGAGTATGGCAGTGTGGAAACACAATGACCTTTTCATAGCCAAGGTATAACTGTATATGTACATGTTTACTAGGTGTGTTTACATGCAACAGTGTGTGAGGGACAATTGTGGCAAACAGTGTGACCTTGCATACATACCCTTGACACAGCCAGCTAGCCTTCATACATGTCACCTGGGTGTTCTGTAGGACTGCAGGCTCACACATATAGACAAGGTTACTTGAGTACTGGCCCTAGGTCCCTCACAAGCTTAGCCATTACTTTAACTGCAACAGATTCGCCTATCAGCACCTGTTGCCCCTGCCATTTTTGTCCAATCCACTTAACCTTCATGCAGGTGATGAGGGTATGCCTGATACTGTGCATGACAGGTGTGGGGTATGTATTCCTGACACAGGTCAGCCTGTGTTAGTCTAACCTGACAATCACCAGCATGTGTTTCTGCTAAGTCATATGCATGTCTGGCCTGTCATGCTGGTAGTGCACACAGAGTCATAGTCCTGTACATGGGGCAGCTGTTGAAAGGCTGAGCACAACCCCTACCTGCACAGTCTTATGAACGATCGTGCTAGATACACAACACAAATAGTACAGAGGTAATGTAGTGCTGCAGTGTCTGCCGCTACTATTCAAGTGGGTGACAACTGCAGGAGCTGTTAGGACTGCCAATGGTGGGTTCAGAAGCCCTTAACATGGTACAGCCATCTGACGCGCATACACTGCTGCATGGGGAAATGCACTGAAGCACACATGCACATGGAGTTGACACTTCTCAGAGTAGATGACCTACATATCTATTTATGTACAATACACAGTGATACGATTATTGCATGCACCACAGTGGCTTGGTGTTAGAAACTGTGTAACTGTGCTTGTACAGTGGATGACATCTGTATGGGCTAAAACTAGGCTGGCAGTGGGGGAGTTCACAGGGTGGAGGAGACAAACAAAATGGTATAGCCATCACATACACACAGTAAAGATAGCCACAGCGGCTGTGCATACAGAAACACATACACAGTTGCCAACAGACATATTAGTAACTCTACGTATCTGCTTGTATGTACTATAGTGCTACATACACATGGCATGCTCCACATAGATTATATGCCCGAGACATAACACAACCTCTTACAAGTAATCTTGCGAATGCCTTCATGGATGGTGGGATAACCCACCAGAAATAGCGATTGGTCTCATCTACTGCTCCTACAAACCTGTACAAGTGAAACAGTGACAGACTTTGTAGCAGCATGATGTGTCAGGTACGATGTCTGCTGGTGGCATGTGTGTCACTATGGTAACTGACATATTTGACAATGATATTACAGGAATGCTCATTGTTAGGGGACACAGACCACATATAGATTTCAAACATGTGGATACTCCATGTACAGCTGTACAGATGACTGGTATGGGCTGTTAACATGGTGCATGTGAGGCAGATGCCATTAACAGGCTGTTTAAAGTAATGGCATGGGTAGGGGGTCAACAGGCCTTAAATGGCATAACCAACACACAACAACCACAGAGGATATGCTTCACACACACTACTACAGTTGTCAATACTATGATTAGAACCCCTACCCAATTATTTGTACTATAGTATCATGCAGTTATTGCACAACCCACAGAGTTTTGAGGGCTGACAAGTGTACACAGGTACATCTATGGTGAATGACATCAGCAGGCCTTGTAAAGTAGAGCAATGGGAAGTGTACTGGATGGTACATGCCTCAGAATGGTATAACCCACACCCCCAGAGGATATGATTCACACACACACACACACACACACACACACACACACACACACACACACACACACACACAAGAACTGAGAAAAGAACCACTGCCTAGCTAGTTATTTGTACTACACTCTTATAGTTATTGCATGTGCCACAGAGCTTATAGGGCTGAGGGCTGTCCAAAGGTGCTTCTGGGGGGAATGACATCAGCAAGACTGCTGAAGTAGGGCACTGGGAAGTGTTGTGGGTGGGAAAGTCCTCAAAATACTTCATCCTGCAAACATACACACTTTACAAACTTTTGTACACACACTTATACACACAACACATTTGCCAGAACTGAAAATAGAACCCTTGCCTATCTAGTTATTTGTATTATAGTGTTACACAGTTATCACAGTCACTACAGAGCTTATAGCGCTGCTCTGACACTGATGCCTGCTTGCTTACTGAACCGCTAATTCACCTCATTTGCAAGGTTTTCACCAGGAAATGAGGTTTTAGCATTATTCAGTGGTGTCACTGTCAGAATAGTGCTGGCAGGCTCGTGAATGCCTCCAGCCTGGTTTACTGGATCGCTTGGCAGCCATATTCCATGCAGAAGCTGCTACACTATTCTGACACTGACATTTTCCCTTACTGAACCACAGCCATTAACTGCCATTTAAGCAAAGCAAAGGGGAGATTAACACAAGATATGAAAATACTAAAGGAAGTTATGAAATGTGGAAGACTACAGGTAGGAAAAACAGCTTCATAAAAGACTGATATTTAAAACACAGCTAGTTTATGTAATATGTTCTAATGGAACAGAAAAAATAGGGACTGCGGAAATTGTGGATTTTTCTGATAACAGAACTGTGTGGGCAAGATTAGGTGAGAATGAGGAGATAATAAAAGATGGAAAAGGAATAAAAAGGCTAACTGGTGAAGTTAGTCTCCAGCTTCATTTCTTTTGTCAAACTAAAATTATAGGAAAAACATAGAACAATGAGGGAATGGTATGAAAATTAGTCTGTATGGTGGGTAATGTTTAACAAAATGTATAAGAATATTTTTAATGGTAGAAAAAAAGGAATATAAAGAAACAATGAAAGTGATTCAAAGTAGAAATTGAAAAAAAAGGAAATGGTAAGAGAGAGATAGAAAGAAAAGTATGACAAAAAGAGAGAGAGAGAGATAGTTAAAAATCTGAAATGTAAGCAAATGTTTTTAATGAAAAAAATAAGAAAGAGGTGGTACCTTATCTAGGAAAACAAGGGAGAATAAAAGGAGGAAGAATTGATGCATTACTTGATGAAGAGGGACTTGAAAGTCATAAAAATAAATAATGGAAGGTGTGGAAAATTTTGTAGGTAAAATGTGAGAAAAGGAAGAAATTGAAAAACATGAATGATGTGTAAAATATCTGAAGGTACTAAGACAGAACTAGAAAGGGTAATTACTATGGAAGAAATGCAAGCAGTAATAAAAAGAAGGCAGAAAAGAGTCGGCACCAGGATTAGCGGGACTAACTTGTGGATTTTACAAGCAACCTGAGATAGAAGAAAAAGTGGTTTTCTGTAAAGTATTAAATGAATGGTTACATAAAGGGATAGTGCAGGAAGACGTATGTAGTGTGGTGATTCATTTTTTTCTGTATGCATTTTAAAGGAAAGATACAAGAAACTGGAAAACTATAACTTTAGGGAATGTTGTTGTTATTGTTTGTCTTTCGGCTTTTCCCGGTTAGGGGTCGCCACAGCGGAACTCCAGAACGCTAATGATTGGCAGTAGATTTTCACAAACACCGAGGTGCCAGCTCGATGTTCAACCTTCAACGAAGGCACGCCCATTTACTAATGTCTTTCGAACGCCCACCCAACCGCAGGGAGGACATGCAGACTCCACACAGAAGGCACTGCCCGCACTCCAGCCGAGAATCGAACGGGAGAACCTCTTGCTGTGAGGCAACAATGCTACCACTGCACCACCGCGGATGTACTATAACTTTAGGGAAAGAAGACTATAAAACATTTATGAGAATAATACAAACAAATGATGCGAACAGTGTTCAATGAAGTAACAAAAGATAGTATGTTTGTTATAAAAGGTAGAAAATTAAAGGAAATAATAGAAAAAATAATAAGAATGAGCTTGACAGAATAAAATGAGGCAAGATTGGTTGTGTGTGATGTTAAGATGGCATTTGATACAATAAGTCATGAGATGTGTTATGAAAATTCATGGGTGGAAGTAATGGTAAATGTCTGTATGGAAAATAGATCAGGGTAAGAAGGGAAGTTAAGCACGGATATCCCATAAATATGTTGTATTTTTGTTCCAGTAATACATGTAGTTCTTCAAGCTTTTAAGTCAGAAGTGATTTAAATAAGAAGTATGTTGGAAGATGTGAAATAAACCAAGATACCAGTACATCTGTCTTATCCAAAAGATTTTGTTATTGAGCAAATAAAAAAAAAGTGTTGTAAGAACTGAAAAGTTATTAAAATGGGTGGGTTTCAGATTAAATAAAGGAGAGACAAGGGGTTTATAAAAATAAAGATAATGAACTGAATGTACTATAATAGGAAGAAAATTAATACATTAGGGGTTAAGTATGGGCAAATATGAAAACATACTAAATCTGTGGAAAGTGAAACTGGAAGAAATAAAAAATACTTGCATAGTAGAAAAGTTTTAATTTATCATAATAATAAAAAGGTGTATATGTTAAATGCATACATTTTGGGGAAGCTTACTTATGTTGGCTGAGTTTATATAAGTTTCCAGGAAAAATGGAAAAGAAATTGCTAAAAATATTTTTCAGTGTTACATAGGCCTTGAGACTGAATCCTATTAAAAGAGGAATAGTATACATGACTGTAGCGAGAAAAGAAATGAATGCTAAGAAGAAAAAGATTTTTTTATAGTATATCCATGGAGTGATTTATCAGATAATGTTAGAAATGCTGCAAAGGAGGAAAGGGTTTGAAGATTTATATGAAGCTGGAGACTTTTTGTGGAGATTTTTTTTAAACAAACTACTTTTTAAGGGAAATATAAACAAAAGAAAGAATTTGCTATGATTGCAAGATAGGGGAAACTGCAAAATATTAATTTTAGAATGTAAAACAAATTAGCCTTTTAGGTAAAAGTTTAAAATTGCATATACTTGGAAAGGTTGCAAAGAAGCAAATATGGAAATGATACCATATGGTAAATATGAACAAGGAAGTAAGGAGGAAACTGATAAATGGGATAAAATATCTGTTACAGTCTAGGTACTGTAAAAAAAAAGAAGGTGTGGAAGACTACTATATAAAAACAGAAGGGATAAAGATGTATCTGTAGAAATAAAAAAAATGGTTGTGGAAAAAGCACTGGGGAGGAGAGATAAAAATGGGAATGGAAAAAGTATGTATAAAACTGTATTGTATTACTGATAAATACATTGCACAAATGATGTAAATAGGACAGCTATAGGGGGTTGCAAAATATAAGAATTATGTACATATAAATAAAGCACCTATACTCTTTTTTTTAATAAGTGCCATTGGATCTTTTACATCCACCTCTGCTACCGTCAACACATGAATGCAGCACCCCTCATACTGCATTGTCAGTGCTAGAAAATGACACAATTAACTGCAGGCTTCTGATCTTCCAGCACCAAAGGAGAACATGCCAGCTGTTGAGCCACAAAATGCAGTACAAGTTGATACAGGAGTGTAAATAATGTATTTCAAAGGAGTGCAGCACTTTCAGAGTGCAGACAGTATACAACAGTACAATTTTCTTATGGAATGATTATTATCCTAATTTTCTAAACCTTTAGCACATCTGACGGAGCACAGTGATACAGCAACCACAATATCAGTATAGTATGCAGTGAAGTGAGTTTTTCTTGCTCTGTAATACTCGGGGGAGGGGGTTGACATTCATTTTACATTTCCTTAACGCTGCTGCGATTTGGTCACTGTAACTTCTGTTTAGTATTTACCCCTCAAGTGTTTGCACCCATGTATTACCTGCACAGCTAGAACCTCTACAATACATTAGCTTATATAATTGTTACTTGTTTTCTGTACCTTACATTATTTCACTAAACTCTTTAGACTTTAGTGTGTCTTGTTAGATTATGAGTGAATAAAGTATCTCTGCTCAAGCTACATGACTGTGAACGTGATCACCGCCAACTTGTGAATAATTGCATTGTGCCTGTTGTATAGATACCTTTGTTGTTGTCATACTATACTAGTGCTGCGAGAATTTCACTAGATGTCTTTTACAGATTGCATTTCCTTCAAGTCATGTTTATTGTACCTTACAAGGACTGGGTCCTTTCCCTCTGCAAAAACTGCAAGCAGCCTTCCATCCAGTGTGGACCCTTCAATTAGCCTTGTTGGACCTGCTGGCTGTTACCAGGGTGCAGTGCACACATCAAGCTATTGTTCCTTTTTCCTTATGCTCACAGCATCTGTGAAATAAGCTACCATCATGGCTTTGGGACTGCCAGTCTATGGAGAGGTTTTAAAGTTCTCATAATGCCCACCTTTTCAGTGAAGTGTCTGAATGTTTTACGAGAGCATTTTATCACCTTAAATGTACGTTATAATTTCTGTTCACCTTAATGCAATTATTCTGAATTAATATGTATTTTAGTGTGTGTAAAGTTAAAATTCGATACCCATCTACTAATGTAAAGAAAACCCACCAGAAACTGGGCATGCTCTTCTGCCATAACCGCTATATCACGCCCACTACTAAACTTGTACTCTCTAACACATTCCTTCTCTCCTATATGGTACCCCACTTCTTACCAACCTTCAATCTTCTCTAAAAACAAAGCTATCCTCCTGTTATAACAAAATTTCTAAGTTTACTACCAGCTATAAATTCCTCCTCCCACCACTGCAATGTTCTTCACAAACTAAATTGGCTAGAACTTCCCAACCATCTTACCTATATTCAACTTACTCATAGCCATAAACTCATCTTTAATCCCTCCATCTGCCCCTCCCTTGCCTCCTGTTTCAAAATGGACCTACCCAACAAACTTCTAAGATTCAATAAAAAGATGTTATGTCTTACCATAACTTTCCATCTGTATTGTTGATCCTCGTTCAGTCATTACGTATGGGAATCGGTTCAGAGCTCGGAACCGAGCCGGCCATTTTCCAAGCTCGCGTCAGCTTCAAACTCTTGAGCTAAACTCTTACCCACAATTCCCATCTCCCTGTTACCTGAGATTGAGTTTGCAAGTTAAAGAAGGTAGAGGCTATCTCTGGTCAAATAACGTAAGAGAACTGGATGGTGAGATCCACTAGAAACCACAGGAGGGGGAAGGAGGGAGGGTCGTAATGACTGAACGAGGACCAACAATACAGATGGAACATTATGGTAAGACATAACTTATCTGATATTGTTAATCCTCGTTCATTCCTTACGTATGGGACAGAATCCCCAGCTACCTCTATTCCTGGGAGGCTCTCATGGAAGGACATTCCTGAGCACCATAGAACCGAAAGATGCTTTTCTCCTGGAGGCTGAATCCAATTTGTAATGATTGATGAAAGTATGAGGCGTAGCCCAAGTTGCAGCTGCACAGATGTCATGTAAAGAAGCTCTGGCATGGAAAGCAGCAGAAGTTGCCACCAACCTTGTTGAATGAGCTTTCATGGTAGTAGGCAACAAAATGTTACATTGTGTGTAAATAAAGGTCACACAGTCCTTCAACCATCTAGCTAATGTGACCTTAGCAACAGCTGATCCTAATCTTGGTCCAGGAAAGGCCAAAAATAACTGGTCAGATTTATGAAAGGGTTTAGTCAAAAACGGATTTGCCTGTGAATATTAAGGGTATGTAGGCAATACTCTCCTCTATTTGAATGGTTGGGAAAGAAAACTGGCAATTCAATGGCTTGATTAATGGACATTTCAGAGATCACTTTAGGCAGAAATGATGGATAACTACTCAGAGACACTCTGTCTCTATGAAAAATCAAGTATGGACTCTTGATACATAAAGCTTGAAGTTCAGAAATAAGTCTGGCAGAAGTAATAGAGACCAAAAACAAGGTTCTCCATGACAAATACGTGAGGTCGCAAGTGGACGCTGGTTCAAAAGGTACCATTGTCAGAGCTTGCAGAACTAATGATAAATCAGATGGTTGAATAGGTTCTCTAAAAGGTGGCTTCAGATTCACACCTTTTCAGGAAGGTCTTGCACAATTTATGGGACATGAGAGAAATCTTGGACACCCTCATGAAAATTAGAAATTGCAGCCAAATGAACTCTAATGGTAGAGGCCGATAGACCTGATTGAAACAGGTTGGCCAGATAGACTAGTATTATCGACACTGGTGCTGAAAAGGGGCCTACTTGTTTATCTTTCAGCCAACAGGTAAATCTTTTCCACTTGCTCAGATAAGTAATTCTAGTGGAGGACTTATGAGAAGCAATGAGAATATCACGCACTGGTAAAGAAAAATCATTCTGCCTGGCAATCGAGGGAATTGGAGTAGCCAAGCTGTTAGCTTCAAGCTGTTCAGGTTAGGATAAATCAGGTTCTGTGGGTGTGAGATCAACTCTGGGATTGGATGGAGGATCCGTGGTCGATTAGTAGGTGATGCCAAAGGAATGGGAACCAAATCTGTCATGGCCAATATGGTGCTATGAGGATTACCTTGCTCTTCAACCGCTGGGCTTTCTTCAGAAACTGGGGAAGGAGAGGAAAGGGCAGAAATGCATAGAGAAGACCCAAGGGCCAATCGTGGACTAGAGCGTCCCTGGGTGACTGTCCCGGAGGGGGAATCAGGGCGAAGTAGTTGCTGCATTTGTAGTTGGCCGGGGATGCAAAGAGGTCGCAGCAAGGACGGCCCCAGCGATAGATCATCTCCGCCTCTATCAAGGGATTCAGGGACCACTCGTGAGGTTGTAGAATGCACCTGCCGAGTCTGTCTGCTATCACGTTGGAACTCCCGGGAATGTGCATTGCTAGAAGAAAGCTGTTGGTAGCCATCGCTCATTGCCATATCCTCATGGCCTCTCGACAAAAGGGGTAAGATTTGGTTCCACCTTGCTTGCTGATGTACCAGACCACCGCCATGTTGTCTGACTGAATTGCAATTGTCCCAGATGGCAGCAGGGGATGGAATGCTTGCAACGCCAGAAGCACCGACCCTCAGCTCTAGAACATTTATAAGCAGATGGGCCTCCGGTTGGGACCAAGTGCCTTGGACTGTCGGTCCCTGACATAGCCCTCCCACCCCATCAGGAAGGAGTCCGTGGTCACTGTGGCCTTGGGTTGCTGGGGGGAAAAAGGGCGAGATCATTGAAAGAGATTGTGCGTCATCCACCAATTTAAATCCTGTTTGCACCTGTGGGTTACTCAAATCATGGCTGAAAAAGATACCATTTGGTGAGCAGTAGCCACTGTAGAAGCCTCATATGAAACCTGGCCAGGAGAACAATAGTGATGGAGGCTGCCATGGAACCCAACAGCTGTAGAACCAAGTGAGCTGTGGATTTTTCCTTTGAATGGATTGGAAATAGTGGTTGCTTTATCCTTAAAATTCTGTGCTCTGGAATAGCCGCTCTGCAGTTTTTTGTGTCCAAGATAACTCCTATGAATTCTGTCAACTGAGATGGGGTGAGATTGGATTTCTTCCAGTTTATGGTTATGCCTAGCCTTTGAGCAGCGAGGAGAGAGTATGCCAGGGCTTTTTCCAGTAGATGTCTGGTGGGGGCGGAAATGAGCCAGTCGTCTAGGTACGGAAACACCTGGAATCCTTGAAGTCGCAAGTGAGCTGTGACAACTGCCATGCACTTTGTGAACACTCTGGGGGCTGTAGAGAGTCCGAAGGGCAGTACTCTGAACTGGTAGTGACTGGCTCCCGCACGGAAGCGCAGAAATCTTCTTGATGGCCTGTCCACCTTTATGTGGTAGTACGCATCTTGAAGATCTATAGAGCACATCCAATCATCGTTTTCCAAAAGCAGGAGGATAGACTGTATAGTGGCCATCCGGAATTTATGTACTCTCACAAACTTGTTCAATACACTGAGGTCCACAATTGGTCTCCAGTCCCTGGTTTTCTTTGGCACCAAAAATAGTCTTGAGTAGAATCCGGATCCTACCTGGTCTGGAGGGACTATTTGGATGACTCCTTTTCTTAGCAGCTTTTCTATCTGTAGTGCTGCTTCTTCCCTTTGACTGGGTGAAACGTTGGGAAGACATTTTGACGGGACAGGACAAAGATCGAAGGGGATATGATAACCTCTGGTTATGATCCTTTGTACCCAAGAATTGGTGGTGATGGTCAGCCAGGCAGAAGGGTACAAGGAGAAACCTCCCCCAACCACCTCCAGAGGAAAGGAGATGGGCCACTCTTCAGGAGCGCTGGTAGGATTGACCAGGGAAAGAATCCCTGGAACCCTGGTTACGCGGTCCCCCTCTGCCCCGAAAGGAGCGTCTTCCCTGTGAGTTTCCCCCTCTGCCTCTGGAGGAGAACTCGGCCTGTGTGTCACGGAAAGGACCCTGAGATTTCTTGAACCATATCTTCCCACTCTTTTGGTTTTGGGAGAAAGCACGTTGAGGGGAAGAATAATGGACACCTACGGCAGAAAGGGTCTTACCGTCTTGTTCCCATCTGGCCAGTGTGCTTTTTATCTTTGGGCCCAAACAACGAGGAGGGCTCAATGGGGGCATAAAGAAAGGAAGACTTAAAAGGTTCTGCGAAGTTGTACAAGCACATCTAGGCGTGTTGTCTCAAGACCGCAGTTGAACCCGCCGCTCTAGCTGCTCCTTCTGATACGTGAGATATCAATCGCATACAGGAGTTAGATCTAGACTCAATGGTGGCCAGCTGAGAGGCCACTTTGTCACAGACCTCATCAGACAATGCACCAGCCAAGGTTTCAGAGAGCTCAGAAACCAGATCCCTTTGAAGCCTGGTAAAATGTGCCATATAATTCAGGGACTTGATAGCAAAGTTCGCTGAAGCAAAAGTGCGCTTCCCTATTCTGTCCAGGGCCCGGGACTCTCTGTTAAGCAGATGGACAGTCTGGCTTTCGTCTTTTGCCAGATTCTTTTTTGTTGCGGCCGCCACCACCAAAGCATCTACAGGAAGACCTTTGGACCAATGGGGATCTGAAGCAGGAGGGGACACGATCTTATCAGGCCTCCGGGGAATAGCTTCAACAGTATCAGGGGCCTTCCAAGCATGCTGCACGATGAACTTGACAAGTTCATCAGTAGGTGGAGTAACCCAGGAGGTAGGGGGCCGGGGCGGAAAGCCTGCAGGAAATTAGATTCCTCAGAGGTCGGATTAGAGGGTTGCCAATCACCTCTCTGTTTCAGGATTTCAAGGATATCGCCAAAGGATACCTCAGAGGGTGACTGAGGGATCCTTCCCCCTCATCGAAAACTGTGTCTTCGGTGAGAGACTCCTCTGTGGAGTCCATGTGCTTCCTCTTACACAAACTTTTCCGGTGGACCTCCTCAGCAGGAGAAGCTGGGGAAGACAATGGAAAAGGGGATTCCTGAGGGAATATGTCCTGAGGCCCTTGCACCCGGTGTGTCCGCTAGTTGCGACTTGTGAAACCAGTGTACCAGAGGAGGGTGGAGGTATAGACAGTCCAGTATTGCCAGCAGCAGCGAAAGCCTTCTCCATCAGTTGGAAGGCTGTTCCACCCGGAGAGGAGTGTATGTCGAGGACAGGGGGCACTCCTCCCCTAAGTAGCTTAGCCTGCCGACTCGGAGTCCCTGGATGGCTGTGGAGCAGCAAGCTATGCGCATCACAGCTGACATCCTGGGTCATAGCAAAACTTTCCTGCCATGAAGGCAACTGCGGTTCCTTAGTGTGATCCATAAAGGGAACCTCAGAAGGGGGACACTGTACTATATCCATGGACTTCAAAGGCAATGAAGGAGGAGAATAAGAAGGTGTCTTTGGAGATGGGTGATCACCTCCCAAGTAAGGATAGTTTCTGGGGGGTGGAATACCTCTGGCCAAGAATGCCTGGTCAACAAGATGCAACACATCATGTTCAGAAAGTCTTCTAGTGGACCTCACAGAGACTGAGGGAGAAACAGGCCTGTCCACAAAAGAGGCAGACTCGGTGCCCATCTCATCTGATCGCACCGAGGACAACGGTGCAGAGAACGACTGAACTACTGTAGTCTGCACCGAAGAAGTCATCGGTGCCAATGTCATTGTCTGCACTGAGACAGGGATCGGTGCCGAAGTGGCTATCGGTGCAGAAACTGGAACCGACAAAACTGGAGTCAGTAATAAAGGCCTCGGTACCGAGGAAGATCTCGGAGCCGACACGGTCAAGGTCTGCATCTACTGAACAGTCGGTGCCAATACAGTGGTAAAGGTCTGAACTGAGGAGCCCCTCGGTGCCAATATGTAGGAGGCTGCAGAAGAGGACGGAGCCGAAATCACTAACGGAGCCGAAGGCTTCGGTGCTGAAGATCTGGGCACCAAAAGCACTGGGGCTGACAGAGAGCTCCGGAGCCGAAATTTTAGCCTTTTTAGATTTTGGTTGTTGAGAGTCCCCAGCCGGGGACGAAGGCAAGGACTTAGCCTTATTAGAAACATGCATTTTCTTATGGGCTTTAGGAGGGGTTGAGACCTCTGACCCAGAAATAGCCTCTGAAAAGGGAGATTTTAGAAGTCCCATTCAGTATCAGCTTATTTTTCCTTTCTAATAAAGTTCTATTAGAAAAGTTTTCACATATAGTACGAGGTGGTTCAACAGATAAATGGGAAGCTCCCAAACAATAAACACATAAAGAGTGTACATCAGAAGTAGGCAGTTTGTGTCCACAATCAGAACACCGCTTAAAACACCGGACTACCCTTATATGCCATATTAACAAAAAGAAAAGTACCAACAATGGTACAAGAGAGTACCCGAAGGTATGAGAAAGAAAGGAAAGGGATTACCAACGATGGTAAGGAGAAATTACCTTGCGGTAAAAAGGGTAAGTAAAGGACAGAGACGAAAACCTGAAATTATGAACGCTAGATGCGATAGGGCAAGAGACAGTAAAACATTAACTTTTCTGAGAGAAAAGTAATTTGTAAAGCAATTAAACAACAATTGACAGTACTTAGCTCAAGAGAAGTCGTGTGACACGACCGGATGGCAACAGGGCAAACGAAATCTGAGGTAACAGGAAGAGGGGAATTGTGGGTAAGAGTTTAGCTCGAGAGTTTGAAGCTGACGCGAGCTTGGAAAATGGCCGGCTCGGTACCCATACGTAAGGAATGAATGGGGATTAACAATATCAGATCCAGAATTTGCTTGAACTGCACAAGCCTGCTCGTCTTCAGGCGAACACCTACTATTCTTTTCCCTGGCTCACCTCTGAACTCCCTGCCATCTCTTATTCGTACTACAGACAACCACTCTACCTTTAAGACCCTGCTTCATTCTCATCTCAAAACCCTCTGGGAATGTTCCTGCTCTCATCTCACATGACTCACCTCTTTTTTTCCCCATTTCTCACACTCCTTTACTTCTCTCTTCTCTTCATCATACTGAGCTTCTCTGACTACTACCATCTTCATTTCTGTCATTTACTCCTACTCTTGCTCTATTTTTTTTCTTTATTTTTCTTATTGTCCCACCCTTTTATATTCAACAGTTAATACCTCTTATCCCCCATTCTACTTTAACTCTGCTAAGATTTCATGTAAAACTGAAATGTCGACCCTGTGTTATTTCACATTCTAACAAATTTAACAGGAACATGCACCAATGGCTTTTTCTTATTTTAATTGACCTATTTACTTGTGTGTGTGTGGGTGTGTTTGTAATTTTTTAACTGAATTTTCACTCCAATCGTAATTTTTTTTATCATGTTGTGTAATACCATCGCTCTTCAATAGTATTACATAAATGTAAATGCATTGTCTTCATATTATATTGCTGTTCATGGAGCTTTTCTCCCTAGGACTCCATTGAAAACAAGCTCTTCTTAGCCCAGTGGACTATCCCAGTAAACAAACTGTAAAATAAATAAATAAATAGTGTCTTAGGTGCACTTTGTAATTTTCTTTCTTCCTTTATTTGGAGCCCAGTTAAATGTACATTAGGAAATGACTGACTGAAGATGAACTACATGTTGAGTTTGAGTATACAGTCAAGTACCCAGACAGATACATCAAAACAGGACTTTCAAAAGCCTTTGATCTACAGAGATACTAGTGTAAATAATGCAGTCAGTCAAGATAGTAAATCATTTATGAGATAAATTACAAAGGCAAAAATTAAACAGTAAAGCGTACAAATATCAAAGTCAGTAAAGCACAAAAAAAAATACAGATTCAGACATGAAAGACAAGAGCCACAAATGTACACAAAGCTAGGCTGATAGCTGCATACACAAACAACAGTGCCTTTTATCTGACCTCAGAAGACCAGTTAATTGTGAACGTATTTACTAAGGACTCACAATCAGCCCTATCATATGCTATACTGGAAACACAGTAACAAACAAAATAAAATATACTACTCCAAGGCACAAAACCTAGCAACAAACAAAATAAAATATACTATTCCAGGACACAATCGAGTATAAAAGTTATGAATAAAAAACTGCAAGGACTATCATTCAACTTTAATGAAGTAATAAAACCAAAATATGTGGAGACCAACTGGTTTAAATGGTAAAGAAGGTTGGAGACAGCATACAAAAGCACTGTAATGTATAGGAGTCAGCTACAGAGAACCACTAAAAAATATTTTCTCTGCATGATGCCATCTTTTACAAGCTGTGGTTATACATGTAACTGCATATGTTTGGACAAAGCAAATGAGACACAAACATCAGTGCCTCAATATGCAAGTCCCTCGTATCTAGGTTTTTGAGATCAATGTTATTTAACTTTCTCATGCCTTCAATTATAAATATTCAAGGTGTACAGACACGGCTGAGAGGCAAATATGGGTCTGAGAGCAATGTAGTGTTTCTGACAAACTATACTCAATCTACGACTTACACATTTTCAGTGAACTGAATAATCTTCATGGGATGATAATGGAATCAATTCATTCGTTCTGCCTCCAAGAGCCTCCTTATCCTTATGCCAGTTTAAAATCACAACTATCTGGAGCCTATCCTGACAAGGAACAGGCATAAGGCAGAGAATTAATCCTAAAGAGAATACACCCACATTCTCTCTCTCTTTCACACACACACACACATACCCACATTCTCTCTCTCTTTCACACACACACACACACACACACACACACACACACACACACACACACACACACACACGCTACAGGCAATTGAGGAAGGTGACCAAGTCACCTAATGAAATGTATTTGGCCGAAAACCGTTGAAACATCCAATCAAAACTAACAAGGACATGTAGACTCCAAAAAAACACCCCAGCTGATCTCATCTGGGAACTAAACCAAGGAATCAAGAGCTGTACTGTGACAGGGCTAACCTATGCGCTACCCTGTTATCATAACATGGACAGATGTTCATATACTAACAAAATATTACTAGAGTTCACTTATTTAAATCACAACTTTAGCGGTTACTAATGGAAAAATAACTGAAATTCAAGGAACTGGTGAGCCATTAAACAGATAAACATGTTTGGGGTAGGTGGAATACACCACTGAAAATGCTTAATACGAGACTTTAAAACAAGTCCCCATCTGCCCGAGTAGATAGTAGCTCAGGTGGATGTAAAATAGCCCATGGCACTAATCAAAAAAAGTAGGGGAAGGTTCCCTGGTACCCAGGCCAAATTTTTCCCCTGGTCAGTCTGACTACCACCTCGGGTTTCCCCTGAAAAGAGGCCACTGGCCTAGTGCAGTGATGGCAAACCTATGACACGCGTGTCAAGGGTCACACACCAGCATTCACCAACACCCGAATTACCAAAGAAGGTGAATGAACAAAAATACAAGAAATATGTAACCCTGCACTTATTATTAAAACTCTGCAACAAAAAAGTCATTAATTGATGTTAATCAAATGCAATATGTAAATAAATCCAAAACACTGGAGCAACAGAGGAAGACACCAACTAGAAATGAATTTCAAAAAAATCACAGCTTGCATAAATTTGTGCTAAAAACAAATAATGTTTATCAGAAGGACCTTTAATGATGAAAAACAAATAATTAATGTACCTGCAATAAAATAAAATGTCAAAGGCAAGACCAATAGTGGGTTAAAATTTGGAGCCTATCCTGACAAGGAACAGGCATAAGGCAGAGAATTAATCCTAAAGAGAATACACTCACATTCTCTCTCTCTTACACACACACACACACACACACACACACACACACACACACACACACACACACACACACACGCTACAGGCAATCATGCCATCAACAAACCAGCGGAAGCTGGGGCTACACTAGGCCCCATTGCTACTCCACAAAGCTGTTTATAGCTTTCCTTATTAAAAATGAAGAAATTATTATCTAAATGATAATTCCAACAAGGAACAGCATGTTTTTACTGAAGATTCAGACCAAGTAGTGTATTTAGGAAGAAACTGAGACACAAACTCTATTCCTTTTACTTGTGGAATACACGTATATAAAGATACAACATCAACAGTCAATATAAAAAACTCATTCTCTTTTATACTAGAGTTCAAATGACATTGACTGAATAGCCTTATCTGTTCCAAAAATGACCAAGAATCTTTAATAAATGAAGGCAACCTTAGAACCCTGAAAAGAAGCCACTGGCCTAGTGCAGTGATGGCAAACCTATGACATGCATGTCAAGGGTGATACACCATGATATTTTGGGTGGCACACCAGCATTCACAAACACCCAAATTACCAAAGAAACTGAATGAACAAAAATACAAGAAATATGTGACCCTGCACTTATTATTAAAACTCTGCAAAAAAAAGTCATTAATTGATGTTAATTAAATCAAATGCAATATGTTCCATATTTTTCCAGTTCAATTCAAAATTACTGTTAAAAGTAGGGTAATTTTTCATGCACTATTTTAAGCCCAATTATCAGTGCACATATCGTTTTCTCTATTGAAGTCACCGATTTTTCTTTTACTTTTATAATACATAGCAGCACATACAACTGGACTGTATTTTTTTAAATAAATGAATATGTAAAGAATTGTTTCTCTTTTGTTTGGGGGGGGGGGGGCACGCCAGCAGAGTCACAACAGGCATTTTCCGAATTTTTGACATACAGAGTCCAAAAGGTTCACCATCACTGACCTAGTGGGTCTAACCGTGGCAACAAAAAGTGTGTATACATAAATATGACTGGATGACAGTGGCGACCCCTAACCGGGAAAAGACGAAAGACATTATTTTTTTATGACTGGATGACAGAAGGAATGCACTAGTGGAAATAGTTAATATGACAGGATGTGGTCCAATTACTAAAACTGTTCTACAAAGCTTGCTGATGTGAAGTGTAGCAACAGGAGGTTTAGAGAGGGAGGTTGTTCTCCCACAAATTTGGTCTGAAATACAATTTAAAACTTATTAAAATCCCATTTTTGGGGATTTATGAGTGATTTTTTTTTACTAAAGAGCTACACTTCTTGTCATACCTGGTACAGGAAGGGGAAAAAAACAGTTAGAAAAAGAACTGACACATGCACAGCAAATATAAACCATGGTAGGTAGAAAATCAGCCAGCATAGGGCAGAAATGGTCTGCCAGAGGGAAAAAAAAAGGTGCCCAGTACAGAAATGAATTGGAATTAATTTTTTTTCCAATACTTAGCAGGTGGCTGTAAGGAAAACTTTAGTCCTATTTACAGTAGTAAAAAACTGCAATTCAGAGGGGGGTTAGATGGAAACTGAGGAACGATACACACTAAATGAAATGCTAGCAAAGGGAGCAGTAAAGAAGTGGACGAGAAAAAAAGAACATTACCATCATCACAGCTGAAGAACAGAACACAAGCGAGGAGAAAATAACAATGAAAAGGAAGGGGAGTAATGGATGGCAAACTCAGTGGGAATTACATTACAGTGCTCAGGAACCAAATCTAGCAAGAACTAAGAAAAATATGGGATCATTTCAAATGCCACAGTGGAGAAATACACACTGGGGTGCTAGGAAGAGATGAGATGGCAATTCAATTCCTAATTACCAGTGGACTATAAAGGACTGGATTGGCAAGAGGACATGAAACATGCTAAGACAAACTGATAGATATAATGAAAGAATAAAAAAAGAGAGAGGGATGGCGTGGAGTAGGGGTGCTACAAAAAAGTCCTATTGCTAAAACAATTTTAGGGTTACAAGGGGAAGACGGACAACACAGTAACCCTGTGATGTATATGTGGGGTATAAAAGAATGTTTGAATGAATTAACTAAAGGAGGGAGAATGAGAAAATTGAGAGAAGGAAATAATGCCATGAAGTGGAAATTGTAATTTGGGGAAATAATTGCTACACTCAGCTATGAGGAATGAAACAAGATGGAAAGTGTAACTTACAAACTGATAGCTTGAATCTGATGAAACTCAATGTGAAAAGGGGCACTCTGCAGAAGAAAGCCCTGAGAGAGTTATGGCATTTCAACCTCTACATAATAAGGTTATGGGAATATATGTCTGAGGGAAGAATATATTACTTAAGGTGGCTGTGGACAAGGCATACATTAGCCATGGGATCTTCTAAGATGAGTACTTCTCTAGCAGCAATCATAAAATGTGTTATACAATCCAAGACACCATAACAGCTGATAAGGGTGGTTTTGATTTCTAAACATCAGGCAAGAACAATGGAAAAAGATTGGTAAGGGTTATTTCCTAAAGAATTTTATACACATCTACCAAACTCAAATGAGAAAAGGGATGACTGTTTAAAATGCTGAGGGACTACACTATGATAGAAATAGTGGGACAGAACCAATGCAGAGTGGAGGTGGATGAGCATTATTTTCTAGTTTTGACAGTATTATCTTGGAAAGTGAAAGAAGCATGACTATTACCACTGGTGATAGCTGATCATGAGCATGTGTTAGTATAGTTAGAGTTTTGAGTGAGAGGGCCTTAATACACAAATGGGGGAATAAAGGATATAATGTTCTTCTAAGCAAAGGGGTGAAAAAAAGATATGAAAGGAGTTAAGACAAAGTAGGAATTAAGTCTCCTAGTGGTGGCCTGTGACTTAAAGCAAAGGATGAGGCTGCAGAAAGCAAATGAACAGGTGGAACAGGCAAGGGACATACTATGGCAGGTCAATAACCATCCACCTGTGCTCAAACAGCCATGGTCAGTCATTTTCACCCATAGACTGTCTCAGTACCCACTCAATCTGACCACACTACATCAGGCCTCTGATGTCAGACTGTGATCAAATAAAAAAATGTCAGTCATGCATTTCACTATTTACTTTACATACATAGCTATCCCTACCAAGTCAAACTGTTTAAACAAATGAAAGCAGAGGTTAAGCTACTTTCACATAAAGAGCAATTATAGTTGCTTGTCTTTGCACATCTCAAACTGTAATCAGATGTATGAATAAATACATAATTAACAGCCACAGTTAGGCATTTCAGCTTGCTGCTATCAGACATATATAATACTATCCACTGCAACAACCCTCCTCTCCTCTCCTCCCTCACAGAATATTAAGGACTACTTACTGTTTCTCCAGCTGTCTAACTTCTGTCATGTTTGCAGTCAAACATGCAACTCCCAATGCAATGTTTTGCTTTTTGATTCAGGCTGCCTCAGTCAACGATCACCACCGGCTGTTGTCTGAGACAATGGAAAAGGCTTCTTGCTGCTTCATCTAGCAGTCCAAGCAGCCTCCAATGTAACATCATTTGTATACCTTCTGAAATGGCAGGATGACTTGTAATAAGGTGTAACTGCCTTACTTCAGGGGAGTACACAAATTCTGGACTTTCACAAGCACTCTCTCTCCAAACAGGAAAGTCAATTCTTTAAAAATTAAAGCACATCACTGGGGCTGCAGCCCAGCAGTCCAGTCCCATTAGTCAAACATGATGCTTCCAATGCTGACCATGTGGTTTGGCATAAATATGAAGATCCAGTAGTGGGTACAGGTGCAAACTAAGGACAGGGAGTGACAGAATAAATGGTTTTATTTCTGTGTATGAAACCTGGTAGAAAGTCGGCATGTGCATCTTTCAATAAATGTTTTACCTCTACAAGAGAAGTCTGACAGAAAGGCAAAAAAAAAAAAAAGCAACTGTGAGCACCTTTTTTCGTTATCCCACTTCAAGGTAACTAAGTCAGGTTAAAGCCTTTTCTATACTCCTATAACAAGGTTAGGATCAACTTTTTACTATAAAATTTTATTTATCTAATTACATTGTTTTACTTACTAAAATATTTATTTACTTGTCTGTATTACCTTACCTAACCGATTTCTACTTGTCTGTATTACCTTATCTAAATGATTCCTACTGGTTTTACAGACTTACTTTTCTGTTATACCTTCTAACTTTGCATGGTCTTTTTTAAGTGGTTCCATTATTTTACTTATTTATTTATTTTTGGGCTTTTTTTTTGGTGTATGTTACTGCACTTGGTGTAAAATACTGTTCTATCTTTTGGCTACTTCTACTTACCTTTAGTTGGTACACCGAATTTGGCTACTTTTAACGGATTCTACTTACAGTTATGCATTTATTTTCCTATATGATGTTTCCATTACACCTTTATCTTACTAAAAAAGACTGCCTATTATACTGCATTACATTATTTTTTACCTGGGTTATACTGATCTTACCCAATCTATACCACTTCCTGCAATGTCTTAGTATATTTACTGTGTTATTCCAGTTTGTTATTCTCTCCTAGATTTTCACTGTGTATTCATACACAGTCACAGTATGCTGCACTTTGTTGTGTGTTTAAAGCTTTAGCTGTGATATATGTAAACCTACTTAAGTTGTGGCATCCTTATCAATCGGTTGTTTTACTGAAGGATACAGACTGTTTTTATGCCTGCATTAGTTCTGAGATTAGCAGACTGTACCGTATGTCTTAACCTTACTTGTGACATTTGCATTCTGCACTGTACCGTTTTAAGCTTGCTTATGTTGTTCGGTACGGTCTTAAACCTGATTAAATTGTGGCGCCCATGCCAGCAGTGTGATCCTTACTGTATTAGTTCTTTTATTGATGTTGTATTCTGCACATGGTACTGTGTATTTCACTCAGTATACTGTACCATGCTTTCTGAACCTGCATTGTGTTTCACTATGGTATAATGTACATATTGTCCTAAGCCTGTCTTACTGTTTTCCTATCTGCATTAACGTATTGTATTATGTAATCTATGCCTGCACTAATTGTGGAATCTGTGCCTGCTCTGTGGTCCTAGGCCACTCTTTTGTTCTCACTTACTCCTTTTGTGGTGATTTCTGTTTCTACTGAATATCCTAATAAGTCTAATTACAACATTACTACCGACTATAGAATTCCTATGTTTCATGGTGACCATGACACTTAACCTCAATCAATGGAAGTCCCTACCTATTAAACTTAATATAATCATCTTTGGTGACTTTACTCATCCATTAACTGTCAAACATACATAACCATCAACACAGAGTTTCCTCAACGTTTAATGCCAAATCTTTTGACCAAGTCACGCCTTCTATAACTGAAAGTTTCAATCACCTTGACCTTATTCTTATAACTACAGCTCCTGTTCGTTCTATGCATATCATCTCTACATCCATAACTAAATAAGACCACCAAACTGTCACATTCACCTTAAGAACCTAGCCCATAACTCTAT
The DNA here is from genome assembly GCF_019279795.1 of Protopterus annectens. NCBI lineage: Eukaryota > Metazoa > Chordata > Ceratodontiformes > Protopteridae > Protopterus > Protopterus annectens. The sequence continues at coordinate 298,935,229 of NC_056747.1, forward strand.
CAAACTCTACTGTACTCAGAGGTTTCTCCACGGCAAACTTCCTAGTACTCTTGGATGAAGTAATGAAACCATTTGACAAAATCAGCTACTTATACCATTGGCGTTTACTCTTATCTTGATTTCTGCATTGAAGCATTAGTTTTTATCCATCATAAGTTTGATGGCAAATGTAAGAAAAAAAAAAAAACACTATGGAACCCCAGTATCAACAAGCTCTACAATAAAAGAAAAAAATTATTGCACTATGGAGAAAGTAAAAAAAAAAAAATGTTCTACAGAGAGCTCTGGAGTAAGACCAAAGGTGATCCAAAGTTGCAAAATCAATTATGAACTGAACATCACTTCTAAAAATAATAACAAGGCTTTCACTAGCTATGTTAAGAATCTCAGATGTAATACCTAGTATGCACAGAACTGATCTCAAATGGTGCAACCTATTCTAAACCAGTGAATATTGTTTAATATACTTGTAGCCAAATTTATCTTTAGCTTCCCTGCTCTTTCTCTACCTGCAATCCCCCCACTACCCCACTCCACAATTTTTGCCTTGTACCCACATTTACTTCTGAACAGGTCTGAAACACTTTCTCCAAATCCAAAATAAAATGCTCTGATGGCCCAGAGAACATTCCAGGTTGTCTCTTTGCACTAAGCAGACTCACTGGTTCCCTTCTAAACCTTTTTAGTCTCAACATTTCCACTGGGTACACACCCATAGCTTGAAGAACAGCCACCGTGGTGTTTCTAAAATAATGTTATGATTTATGACAGAACTCAGCTGTTGAATGCTTAAGCTGTGCAACTGGTGCTCAGAGTGTCAGATAGCAGTAATTACTCTTTGACAGTCCCTTATGGCACTCAGTGAGTGTTCTGCCTAATGCATGCCTTTCGCAGTCATGAAATCAGATAGCAGCTATGACCCTCTTTGTGATACAGGTTTTTCAGTCGTCTTCCTGGCTGTTCGGCAAATAATTTATTAGCTGGCAGAAGCAGGTGAGTCACTACAGTAATGAGCTACAGTTTCATGAAAGAAAGCACTTCAGGCACAAGGTACTAACCTAAAGAACATTGCAGTTTTCCATTTCCATTTACTACACTGAATGAAAATCAAGAGGCAGGAATTGGTTCAATATAGTGAAGTACAAACACATCTGCCAATTTACACTCACCAAAACAATGTTTTTGTTCACATTTTTTATACAGAGACTTGTACTTTCCCAGTTTGAAATACATATTCAGACTTTTGTGTGTACATGTAGCTTAGCATTGTATGCTGAAGAGATATTACAGGACCTAAGCCAGAGGGTATTCCTTTAAGCGATATCTTTTGTGCTTACCATCAATGAAGAATTTTTAAAGACAAAAAAAAAAGGATATCTCTCTGCAAGACATTTAAGAAAGTCTACTATGGCTCCAAATTCCCTGTTTGGGCTTTATGGTAGCAGAACCGTAATGAACATTTTTCACATTAAAATTATGCAGGAAGTGCTCACCTACACACACACACACACACACACACACACACACACACACACACACACACACACACACACACACAATCAATATACAGATTTAAAACATTGTTTTTAAAGTTAAGCAATTTCTTTACTCGTATACAAAAAAACTGCTGAAAGCAGGAACTGAAAAATGATGAATGTCTAGCTTTCGCTACAACACTGACTGGAATTCAAATCCATTAGTACAGTGGTATAACACACACACACACACAGACACAGCTGAGTTGCGCTGCCATGCTAACCTGAGCTTCACAATCATGTGCATTCACTGTAGTGCTACACAAAAATAAAAAGGGAATTTGCAAGACTAATAAATAGTCAAGTTGAGCAGTTTGAAAAACTCCTTCCTAAAGATGGTTCACAGAGTTCAGTGTCTTGATCAGGGCAAGCATCGCCGTGATATTTGTATGTCTGCATCTTGTCCTTGGTGTCTCACACTCCCTGCACTTTTATGCCTCCTGAAACTGCTCTCCATGCAAAGTCCAAAGAGTCTGTAATGACTGGCTGCTTTGGAGCAGGGAGGCAGAAGGGGTGACCTGGATTTAAGGATATCTGTTGCCTCCACAAAAATCTCTTCTAACAAACCCCACCATTGGGATTTAAAAAGAAAAGGGGTGTTGGTGGTGGGACAAAAGCGATTTCAAATACAGTACCTTTCTCATGTGGAGTCTTGCCAAGGATATCATTAGAATCACAGATGCCACGAGACCCAAAGTCCTGAGGTATTCTCTGGCACTGAGCTAAGTCTGAGTGGAAAACCTTAGAAACAGATATAGATAAAGATCTACTTTTTCTGTGAAAGAAAAGTTCTTTGAACTGATGGGTCTAGCTGACATCCCAGGAACACAATATTGTGTGAAGGAGTCAAGAAAGACCTTTGAATGTTCTCTTGGAATCCCAGCTTCAGTAAGAGATCTCTCACCCAAGTGAGATATTCCTGACACTTTGAAAAAGACTCTGCAAAGAAAGGTAAGCCGTCAAAGTATGAAAAGATATGGATACCCTGTAGCCAGCAATGAGCTACAACTGGAACTAGACACTTTGAGAACACTCTTGGTACAGTGGGCAGTCCAAAGAGTAAGGCAGAAATTGATAATGTGATCCAGACACACAAAACCTCAAGAAATGTCTGATTGGATAGGGATGTGATAATAAGCATGCAATAATGCCTAAACAGGGTGTGTGTTACTGTGTAAGTAATACACACATAGGGGTGTACTAAGGCCCAACACCACAGGCAGAATGCCTTTATACCCCTGGAAGGGTGTTACTTACAAAGGAATACACACATACTATAGGGCATTTATTGTTCCTATTTATTTGCATTTGGTTTACCAGGATGGTCCACTGGGCCGAAGTGAGCCCATTTTCAGTGGCGGCCTGGAGAGAAAAGATCCACAGTAACAAGCACATACAACAGAATAGTCAAAGCTGAATACACAAGTCAAGAGTCACAGTTGAACACACAAAGGTAAAAGCTCCACATAAACAAGCACATTCAATGCAATACAATACAAGAGTCACAGACAAACCAAGTCAGGAGTCACAGTTGAATATACAAAGGTAAACATGTCAGTATTATGAACTTCATGTAACATGGTAAGTATACTAACAACTTGTGAAGGCAAGTTCTGCAAGAACATCAATAGAAATGTAGCAGTAAATACAGCATAGGTGTACATGTCAATCATATCACATCAGAAATACAGCATAGGTGTAACATGTCAATCACATCAAATCAACATGGTTGTCAAGTAGGTGTTACAACACAGTAAGCATAGATGGCATTTTTGGGTAGTCATACTAGTAGGTATAAGAGCTTGATTTAACAGAGAGTAAGTCATAGGTAGGAATAGTGTTGAACTGGGGACTCAGGTTTTGAGAGGTGCAGAGTTGGCACATGTGCAATGCCACAGAGTGCAGAGGTGTTGCCATAGAGATGTTTTAAAAGAAGAAACATTTTTAGTAGTCCTTAGTGGTAAAGGGAGGGCATTCCACTGTTTGGCAACCGAGAAAGAGTACAGCATCTGGCCAACTGGAAGGGTTTTTTTTTTTTTACTTTCAGGAGAAGTTGTTTCTCAGATCTGAGAGGTCTATTTGGATGGTAGTGAGTAAATATAGAAGTAAGGATTGGGCAGTGTGAGGATTTGAAGACAATTTTGTTTGCTGTTAATTGTAAATATGTATGGTAATGTGGGAGTTTGTGCCAGTTCAGTAAGTGTAAGGAGGAACAGTGATGGGAGGAGTATTTGGCATTAGTTGCGAACCTGGCTATTTTACTGTAACAGGTGTCAAGCCTGGATTTCAGACAGGACTGAATATTTGTAAGTAGTGGAGCACCACATATGACAGAAGGTAGAAGGAAGGCTGAGGCAAGGGTTTGTTTTGTGGACAGGCCTAGAGAATGGGCTGTCTGTAAAATGGTTTTGTTTTATTTATTTTTTATTATATTTCTATATTTTTGATGTAAAATAGTCCCTCTGTCTAATGTTTCAAACTTGCTGTAGTACATGTAAATGCTGCTGGAGGAAGTATTTTACATCCAAATATAGCTCTCAATCCTCCATCACCAAAATGAGGAATACTAGCCCTCATAATGCGGAACAAATGGGCAAAATGTGGAACACATACTAACAACTTCATCTAGGAAGGGCATAGGATGGTTAAATATGCTGGTTTCACTTACAAAAAGATCATTTAATGAATTAACATGATTAATTTCTATTTACCATGGCTATCAGTTAAAAAATTCCTAACATAGAATGTGTGTCAGACCCTTTCAATGAGGAACTTCGAAGAACATGAACTTTTTAAGAACCCAAATGAGGTAAGTTCCTCGTAATGAGGTACACTTGAAAGGTATGCATCCAGAATATAATTCTGGAAAGTTTAATGTCTACATATACTCTCTCTCCCAAACAGACACACCAAACTTACTTCCATAATGCTAAACTCTCTAAATTTTCAAAAAAAAAAAAAAAAAAGACCAGATTTTTTTAGGTCTGTTCCTCATAACATTTTTGTTTTGCTGGCAAATCAATGGGGATTAAAGTCATTAGATAATGACATACATATGAGTTTCTGACTATTTCCTTCAGAAAATGCATGTGAGCACATTTTTTTTATTCTAGCAACTTTCTAAGTTTATATTAGCAATATTTAAAATCTGTCCATTTTTGAGCCTTTGTCATCCCCTCCTCATTATTTTAGGTTTAATTCAGATTGTTTGAGGTAAGAGGTTGAGAGGTATGCATATTTGCATGGCGCAGTGGTGCAGCAGTAGCGTTGTCGCCTCACAGCAAGAGGTCCTCTGGTTCGATTCTAGGCTGGGGTGCCTTCTGTGTGGAGTCTGCATGTCCTCCCTACATTTGTGTGGCCTTCTCCGGTTTCCTCCCACGTTAACAAAGACATGCGTCTGGAGCATTTCTCCCCAGGCCTCCGCTGAAAATTGGCTTAGTTCCAAGTTGGACTTTCCTGGTTAACAAATATTAAATAAATAAAAAATAAATAAAATAAAATATTTCTTAGCTGCTGTTGCCACTGTGTAATTGCTCAACCTCTCATTCACACACACACACACACACACACACACACACACACACACTTCCGCTTTCATGCATGCAAACACTCATACAGAAACATAAAGGCACAAACACATGCTTCATTTTTTTTAATGATTCTTTTAATTTTTACACTCACTAAACAGCAAAAGTGCTGCTTAGCAAGCATAAAATAATGGCTCAATCAATTTCACTCTTACTTTTGTGCATTAATACACACACTTTCATTTTTTGTCTATTTCTTTTAATTTTACACTCATTAAGCAGCAAAAGCACTGTTTTGCAAGTGTAAAATAATGGCAGCTGTTAGCTTCCTTACAGTACGAGTTCCACGGCAACTTAATATGCTGCCATGAACTGTCAAACTTGTTTTTCAGCAGGTATCACCTGTATACTAACACTGTGCTGGAGAACTTTCGTTCTCCAATCAGGGTTTAATGTATGGTTTGTCCATTCTCTTACCATCTTTTAAGTCTAGTGTTGCCAGGAAACTTGAAAGGGAAGAAGACACAACAGATTGCGAAGTGAAATAATTTTGAATTTGGGCACTGTCACAAATAGATTTAGGAAAGAAAGATCCAGAACTAGTCTCCAAGAATTTTCTTTCTTTGGCACTAGGCGCGTCCTTGAATAAAAACCCTTCCCCACCTGGGAAGGAGGAACTGGTTCTATCACTCCTTGGGACACCATATGATGAAGAACCAGTGAAAACAAGAGAGTCTGATCTGGAGGATGTGGAATGACTCCCCACCCCATGTCATCTGTAACCTTGATGAATTATTTTCAAAATCCATTTGTCTGAAACTATCAGTTGCCGAACAGAAAAATAGATATTCAGACTTTCTAGAATAAAGAAGGGGTCAGGGTGGGTGGGATTCACAATGTCTCATAGTCATTCAGAGATGGACTGTCCTTGGTGTGGGGTGGTTTGAGACCTTTTTGGAACCCTCTTGCCATTTATTCTTAAATGTCTGTTTACCTGTATTTTGCTGAGACTGCTAATTTTTTTTTGCCAAAATTGGACAAAGAGAGTGAAAATCCCTTGAAAATTTGGAAAAGGAGAGCTGAACATTTTCCTGGAGTAGCTTGCTCCTTTCACCACACTTCTGATCACCTCTATAGCAGAAGAGCTAAACACTAAATCTCTGTCCAAGGGAGAATTTAAAAGGTCATTTTTATCATCATCTGGAAGGTTCCGAGTATGCAGCCAAGCAAACATCCTCAAAACAGTACCACTGGCCATAGCCTGGAAAGAGTATAAACAGAGTCATATACACACATTGTTAACAATGAGTAGTGACCCGTGTAATACAAGAAACTAAGTTATTTAAAGGAGCTTTTTCATCGCAATAAGAAACTGCAGATAAATTGTGAACACATGATGAATGCTTTGTCAGAAAAAATTTTTAACATACGAGCCTGACAATTCAAAATTCTGAAAATCAAAGTTGGAGAAGTATAACATTTTTCCCCATACCTATCAATAATTTTCCCATCCTTATCAGAAAGAGTAGGATTGGAATTAACTAAGTGCTTAGCAGCAGTGGGATCTACTAAAACTATAGCTGCTGGGTCAGGTTTAGGAATAGTGTAGAAGCATTTAAAAGACTGGAGAACTTTATACATTTTATCTGTCTTTTTAGGGCCAGGTGGGGGACTAGAAAGAAAAAGTGCAGTTTTGTACCTACCATAAATGTAGATGTTCGAGTGTTCACCCTGCTGCAGTCATCACACTTGGATTATCCTGCCATCAGGCAGTCCCGCAGTCAGCCAGAGTTCCAAAGTCTTGGTCCTGCATCGGTTGCTGTCGCTTCTTCCCTGACGTCAGTGCGCCAGGGGTATATAAGAGGCATCCGACTCCATTTTCTTCAGTTTTTCTTGCCCCAGATGTCAGGTGCCCCCAATAGGAGGTCACTACATATTGCCAATAAAACATGTAAAGAACATACAAAGCATACCTTCAGCTATAAGCAAATACACCACAAAGGTTGTATCAGATAGAAAGGCTCAGCTAGGTCAGAGGGGATGGAGGGAGGGTAACCGGGACTGCAGCAGGGTGAACACTCGAACATCTACATTTATGGTAGGTACAAAACTGTACTATGTTCATCGTGTTACCCTGCTGCAGTCATCACACTTGGGTTGAATCCCAAAGCTAAGGATGGGTGGTGGAGTTAAACAGGGTTTGAAGAAGCTAGTAGGCACTGCAAAACTGCAGTGGCAAAGCCAGCTCTAGTCTTAGAGTATAGAGGTAAGTGATAGTGTCTGGTGAAGGTGTGCACTGAACTCCAAGTTGCAGCTTCCAGAATATCCTTGGTTGGTACCCCCCTGAGAAAGGCTGTAGCTTTAGCCCTGGTGGAGTGGGACCTAATGCTAGCAGGAACCGGTTTTCCATGATGAGTGTAGCAGAAACGTATACAATGTCCTATCCATTTTGAAATGGTCTGTTTTGAGATAGCTTTTCCTTGTGATGCTGTAGCATAGGATACAAAGAGCTGGTCAGATTTTCTGAAAGCCTTAGTTTTATCCAAGTAGTAACATAGTTACCTGTGAATGTCCAAGGAGTGCAGGAGTCTTTCTCCTTTGTTCTGGGGGTTTGGGAAAAAGGTGGGCAAATGAATGGTTTGGTTTAGGGCCACACTGGATACCACCTTTGTCATAAAGGAGGGGTTAGTTCGTAGAGAGACTCTGTCTTGATGAAAAATGAGGAAAGGCTCCACTGCCATTAGTGCCTGTAGCTCTGAGACTCTTCTGGCTGAAGTTATTGCTAGCAGCAGGACAGTTTTCCTTGATAAAAACTTTAAATCAGCTGAGAAAGCTGGTTCAAAAGGCGGCAGTGTAAGTTTTTCCAGAACAAAGTTGAGATCCCAAGTTGGTGTTGGTGCTCTCCTGGGCAGTCTTATGTTCTTGGCTCCTCTGAGATACTGTCTTAGGAGTGGATGTGAAAATAAAGGAGGATCCGTGTTGTAGTGAGCTGAAATCGCCGAGGCGTGGATCTTAACAGATGAAAAGGAAAGCCCTTTGTGCAACATCTCAGTTAAATATTGTAGACTCCAAGGAATGTCTGGCTCAAGGGGATTTTGGCCTTTAGCCTGGTTCCAGGCGCAAAATCGTTTCCATTTGTCTGAATAGGCTTTCCTGGTGCTGGGCCTCCTGGCCTCCAGAATAACATCCATAACAGCTTTAGATAGAGGAGTTGGCTGGTTGTTTAGGTGATTTGCCATGCAGCCAGATTTAAAGTCTTGAGCTGGCTGTGTAGAATTTGACTGTCTTGCTGGGTGAGCAGGTGAGGAATTTGTGGTAAAATCCATGGTGGGCCGTGGGCCATGTTCCTTAGTATTGGGTACCAGTGCTGGCGTGGCCAGTCTGGAGCAATGAGTATCATTTGTGGTCTCTCTAATCTGACTTTGAGCAGCACCTTTGCTAGAAGAGGCAGTGGAGGGAAGGCATACACTGTCAATGTTTTCCAACTGAATGTGAGGGCATCCACTTTCCAAGCTTGTGGGTGGAATGTCCTTGTGCAAAATTTTTGAAGTTGGTAGTTTTGGGGGTTGGTAAACAGATCTATATGTCTGGGTGTCTCCCTTTTTGAGTTATCATTGCAAATACTTGTGGATCCAGTTTCCACTCATGGGGATCCATGATGTTTCTGCTTAGGTCGTCTGCCAATGTGTTTTTCTTCCCTGGCAGGAATTGTGCTTGCAATTGAACTTGGTAAGTCAGTGCTGTGTTCCACAAGGTCATTGCTTGCCTGCATAAAGGGTAGGAGTGTGTACCCCCTTGCTTGTTTATGTACCACATTACTGTGGTATTGTCTGTCTTCATTATTAGTTGTCCTGGGTGTAAGAGGTCCTTGAAAGCTGTTAGGGCATTCTGTACAGCTAGCATTTCTTTTTGATTGATGTGCAGATGTCTTTGATCTGTAGTCCATTTGCCTTGAATGCACTGTCCTGCCATGTGTGCTCCCCAGGCATAGTCCGATGCATCTGCTGTTATAGTTTGCCTGGCTGTGGGTAAGGTAAAAGGCTGACCCTTGTTGAGGTGACATGCCTGTGCCCACCCATAGAAACTCCTGTTGAAGGCAGGGAATGAGTGGTATCATTGTTTCCAAGCTGTGGCTGTGTTGAGTCCATACACTTTTCAGGTACCACGGTAATTTCCTCATATGCAGTTTTGCAAATGGTATTAGTAGTATGCAAGATGCCATGAATCCCAAGGCCTGCAGAATTTTTCTTGCAGGGAGTTGGGTCTTTGTTGCCATTATTTTGAAGTATTGAGTCAGTTGTTGTTGCTTGTCTGGCGTGAGATAAGCCATCTGGGCCGTTGTATTCAAGCTGGCACCCAGGAATATTATGTTCTGTGAGGGCACTAGTTTTAATTTCTTTTTGTTTACTGTGTACCCTAGGCATCTTAGAAGGTGTTTGACAAACGCCAGATGTTGTAAAAGAATGTCCTTGCTTTCTGCTTGAATAAGGCAGTCGTCCAGGTATGGGTATATTTGAATTCCTCTTTGTCTGCAGTATGCAATTACTGGTGCCAGGCATTTTGAGTAGGCCCTGGGCGCAGTAGATAAGCCAAAGGGCAGTGCAGAGAATTGATAATGGGTTGAACCTGCAATGAAACGGAGGTATCTTCTGCAATTTTGTCTGATAGGGAAATGCAGGTATGCCTCCTTGAGGTCCAACGTTACTAGCCAAGCCTTCTTGCCCAACATGGGAAGAAGCTGCTGTAGTGTTAGCATCTTGAATTTGGGTACTCGCAAATAGGTGTTTAGAATTGAAAGGTCCAGAATGGGTCTCCATGCTTTGTCCTTTCTGGGGACTAGAAAGAGTCTTGAGTAAAATCCTTGTCCTTGCTCCTGTGTAGGTACCTGTTGAATGGCTCTCACGTCCATGAGAGCTGTAATTTGTTTTTGTGCCTCTGCCCACTGATTTGGTGGCAGGTTTGGCATTCCTTTTATCCTTGGCAAGGTGTGAAAATGGAATCTGTATCCTTGTGAGACAATGTCTAAGACCCATTTGTCTTTTGTGATGATGTGCCAGTTGTCTGCAAAAAGTGCTAATTTTCCTCCCAATGAAGCAAATAATCAGTAACAGAACACAGCTATGTATCACAAGTATTTATTTAAAAATCCTTTCTTGACAAACAAACAAGTAAAATGGAGGAGCGCTTTCGGGTATCAACCCTTCATCAGATAAAAACACATAAAAACTGAACAAATTTAAATACCATATCCACCAATGAAAATCAGTAAAAAACCCTCCTATTTTTAAGGGCGGGTTTCATAGGGATAGCATCATTCAGACCAGGTTTCCTGTGAGCCATAAGCTCAATTATCCATTTAGATTCTATTAATTCTGTCAGCTGTTTGATATCCCTCCCCTATTATTTAGCCTCACATTGACTATGGCCTTAAAACTAAATTTATGTGTGGGGTTATGCTCAATATGTCTGTAAAGGGCATTGTGTGAGTCACAATTCCTCACAGCAGAAAGATGTTGTAACACCCTGACTTTGAACATGTTGTTCGTTTTCCCCACATAAAAACTAGTACATGTGGTACACTCAGCTAAATAAACTAAGTCAGTGGTTCTGCAGTTGGCCCTAGCTTTGAATGAAAAACATTTCCCTGTCACTGGATGTACAAATGCCGGGTCCTTGTTGATGTGTGCACAAGCCTTACACATCCCACAAGGTACACTGCCCACTTGCACTTTAAAAAATGGTTTATTTAGGGTCTGCTCCCTACACAAAATATCCTTTAGGTTTTTGTTTTTTCTATAGCCAAACCTGGGTTTATCTCCAACTAGTCCTTTTATCTTGTCATCACTGATGAGAATGTTCCAATTTTTATGGACAATTTCACAGATCCCTTTAATGTCACTGCTATAAGTAAACCTGACCTTTGGGTTAACATGACAGGATCCATTTTGTGGGGGTGGAGCTGCGTCATCATCAGTACGATGTAGCCAGGGTTTAAAATCTCTGCCCCTTTTGTACTTGTTGTTATTAGTTACTCTGCTAATGAGGCCCTCCTTATAACCCCTATCTATTAAGCAGTGGTTCAAATTAGCTAACTCTCCTTCATAACATAAATCATTGGTGCAGATCCTGGAGATTCTACTGATCTGCCCCTGTATAATGTTGGGGAAGGTGAACCGTGGATGCATACTATTATAGCAGAGTAACGTATTCTTCCAGCAGTCCTTCCTATGTAGGCTCATGTTAAACCCTTCACAAGTCTGGGATATATGGACATCTAAAAAATCTATGTGTGTATAGGAACATTCCATAGTAAACCTCAAAAAAGAGGTTGTCAAGTGTAAATAGGCGATAAATGTGTCTAGCGAGGCCTTATCCCCCTTCCATAGGATAAAAACATAGTCTACAAAACGTTTGTATAGACAAATTTTGTTCAACCAATTATTTTCAAAAAATAAAAACTTTCTCCCAATATGAAAGAACCAAATTAGCATACGTGTTTGCACAGGGGGTACCCATAGCTACCCCCTGTACTTGTCTGTATGCTTGTTTTACACCTAAAAATACATTATTTTCAAGAACTATGGCCAACATGATCTTCAAAAGGTTTATCCTATGGTCGGGAACATCCAAGTCCTTCAACAGCTGGGCAACAGCTTCTATACCATAGTCATTACTTATTACGGTGAACAGGCTCTGTACATCTAACGTCACCATCAAATATGTATCTAGTGGCCTGGCCCTTTTGACCTTGCCTAATGCTTTTAAAAAAAAACCCCGTATCAATAAGAACATTTTCCATCCTGTCCACAAATGGTCTAAGAGTAAACTCAAGCCAGATAGAAACATTCTCTGTGACCCAACTCCTTCCCGAAACAATGGGACGAAGAGGTGGGTCAACTAAGGACTTATGTATTTTTGGAAGAGCTTTAAAAAGTGGAGTGACTGGCTCCTCAATCAAGAGGAACCTAAACAGCTCATCATCAATCACCATATTAAATAACAATTGTCTCAGATCATTATGTACCCTATCTACCACTTGTTTAACTGCTAGTGGATTAATGGGAACATAGGTGTGTACATCAGATAAAAGTTCCTGTATCTTTCGCTGATACCACAAGGAGTCTGATACGGGTTTTTTTTAAAAGCATTAGGCAAGGTCAATAGGGCCAGGCCACTAGATACATATTTGATGGTGACGTTAGATGTACAGAGCCTGTTCACCGTAATAAGTAATGACTATGGTATAGAAGCTGTTGCCCAGCTGTTGAAGGACTTGGATGTTCCCGACCATAGGATAAACCTTTTGAAGATCATGTTGGCCATAGTTCTTGAAAATAATGTATTTTTAGGTGTACAACAAGCATACAGACAAGTACAGGGGGTAGCTATGGGTATCCCCTGTGCAAACACGTATGCTAATTTGGTTCTTTCATATTGGGAGAAAGTTTTTATTTTTGAAAATAATTGGTTGAACAAAATTTGTCTATACATTTTGTAGACAATGTTTTTATCCTATGGAAGGGGGATAAGGCCTCGCTAGACACATTTGTCACCTATTTACACTCAACGACCTCTTTTTTGAGGTTTACTATGGAATGTTCCTATACACATACAGATTTTTTAGATGTCCATATATCCCAGACTTGTGAAGGGTTTAACACGAGCCTACATAGGAAGGACTGCTGGAAGAATACGTTACTCTGCTATAATAGTATGCATCCACGGTTCACCTTCCCCAACATTATACAGGGGCAGATCAGTAGAATCTCCAGGATCTGCACCAATGATTTATGTTATGAAGGAGAGTTAGCTAATTTGAACCACTGCTTAATAGATAGGGGTTATAAGGAGGGCATCATTAGCAGAGTAACTAATAACAACAAGTACAAAAGGGGTAGAGATTTTAAACCCTGGCTACATCGTACCGATGATGACGCAGCTCCACCCCCACAAAATGGATCCTGTCATGTTAACCCAAAGGTCATGTTTACTTATAGCAGTGACATTAAAGGGATCTGTGAAATTGTCCATAAAAATTGGAACATTCTCATCAGTGATGACAAGATAAAAGGACTAGTTGGAGATAAACCCAGGTTTGGCTATAGGAAAAACAAAAACCTAAAGGATATTTTGTGTAGGGAGCAGACCCTAAATAAACCATTTTTTAAAGTGCAAGTGGGCAGTGTACCTTGTGGGATGTGTAAGGCTTGTGCACGCATCAACAAGGACCCGGCATTTGTACATCCAGTGACAGGGAAATGTTTTTCATTCAAAGCTAGGGCCAACTGCAGAACCACTGACTTAGTTTATTTAGCTGAGTGTACCACATGTACTAGTTTTTATGTGGGGAAAACGAACAACATGTTCAAAGTCAGGGTGTTACAGCATCTTTCTGCTGTGAGGAATTGTGACTCACACAATGCCCTTTACAGACATATTGAGCATAACCCCACACATAAATTTAGTTTTAAGGCCATAGTTAATGTGAGGCTAAATAATAGGGGAGGGGATATCAAACAGCTGACAGAATTAATAGAATCTAAATGGATAATTGAGCTTATGGCTCACAGGAAACCTGGTCTGAATGATGCTATCCCTATGAAACCCGCCCTTAAAAATAGGAGGGTTTTTTACTGATTTTCATTGGTGGATATGGTATTTAAATTTGTTCAGTTTTTATGTGTTTTTATCTGATGAAGGGTTGATACCCGAAAGCGCTCATCCATTTTACTTGTTTGTTTGTCAAGAAAGGATTTTTAAATAAATACTTGTGATACACAGCTGTGTTCTGCTACTGATTATTTGCTTCATTGACTGTTGGTATCTTTTGGCAGAACTTAAGCCAACAGCGAGCATTCGTTTGGGACCGGATAATTTTCCTCCCAAGGGAGCTGCCAAGAGAGTTTTGCATGGCAGTTTGAGGGTTAAGTCATTGTGTTTGCCTTCTAGTAGTTTGGGGTCTGTCTTCTCCTCATTTCCGGGTAGCGGCACCCCATTGGCGAGGTTTGTAAGGGCCTTGTGACTGACCTCTGCCCCTTGGGCGTCTGTATTTGCCCCTCTGTGGTCTGGTTGAAGCTGGAAAGGACCAATTTTTTGTTGGCCAATTTCTGCTGAAACGAGGGGGTTGTACCTGTAAAAAAATCCTTGACCATCTGCATAGACTTTGCCTTATCCTTCATTTTCTTTAAAACCTCTTCTGCTTTGACACCAAATAAGACATCCTGCTGTAAAGGTGCATCCAATAATTTTGCTTTAACATGATCAGGCAGGGTTTGTTCTTTTAACCAAGCATGTCTGCGTATGACAGACAAAGTCACAGCTGCTCTACAGGAAGCTTCCAATGAATCAAATCCACATTGTAAAGTATGTTTGCCCACCTGTTCAGCTGCATGCAACAGATCCTGCATTTCCTTGAATTCAGACTGTTCAAAATGCATGCTCATGTTTTGTTTTAATTGAGACATTAGGAATTGCTGATATTTCAGCATGTGAAACTGACAATTTAATGCTCTCATAGCTAGAGTAGCTGAGGTGTATACCTTCTTTCCCCACCTATCTAGTGCTCTGGAGTCCCTTTCAGAGGGTACAGGATTTTTAGCCATAGAAGCCTTAGCCCCTTTAGGACCCTGGGAAATTGCTTCTGGGTCAGCAACACGGCTTTTATAAAGGAATTTGTGTGAGTCAGGTACGCTGTAGTACCTGTCTGGTTTGGCTGGAGCAGGAGGTATACAGTCTGGATTTAGACTAGATTCCAGGTAAACATCATCCACAATGTCTAAAACTGGAGGGATAGCAAGTGGTCTGTGCTGGGGAAGTAAAAGGAACTCTCGGAGCCTTTTCTTTGAATCAGAGTAGTCCTGGCCTTCCCAGCGGAAATGTTTCCTCATAGTATGTAAAATTTCCCCAAAGGAATAGTCTTCAGGGGGAGATGCTGAGGGGATAGAGTCTTCAGCATCAGAGTCTTCATAAGGGGGAAAGGAGTAATCCTATTCCTCAGAAGAATCTGAGGAAATTGAAACCTGGTCAGAGGAGGCATAATCCTCCTCTTGTCTTGGCCTTTTGCCTGGAGGGGGTTGGGAACCCCTGATTAGGGTAATCAAATCTTCATCCATCTTAAGCATTTGTTTCTTAGGCATGGGGCCTTGAACTGGAGACTGATGTACAGTCTTTTTAGGTTTTAATGGAGTTTTAAGCTTAGCATAAGATTTAATGGGGAGTGTAGTCAGTCTGAAGACACCTTCTGCAACCGAAGGTGTTTCTACTGCACCGGGATCTCCTTCTGCTCTGGTGTCGGAAGGGCCTAATGAAGATGGCTGCGTCGTCCTAGTACTCTCCGTTTGAGAATCTGAAGCTGTCTGGGGTTCCAATTCTGCGGTCTTCAGGGGCTGCGTAGACGCCTCACTGAAAACCGGAGAACCGGCGACAGGCCCAGCAGAGGCCTCTGAGTCTGGCTTGGTTCTAGGCTGCCTGTCCTTATCTTTGCATTTTTTATGCATGCCGGTCGTCGGTTGCTCCGACGGCATTGTATAATTAAATTTCCTACCAAAGTAGTGTCAAGCGAAATCAAAACGACGTTTGATAGTTCGTTTATTGAACCTAGCACAAAACCGACAACCACTGACGTCATGGTCTGGGCCTAGGCAAGGAATACAATAAGAATGGAAGTCCATATGAGGTATTTGCTTCCCACAAGAAATGCAATTGTTAACTTTTTCTGACATCGAACTGAGGCAAGAAAAGGTTCCCCAACGGGGTACTTAGCTTTATTGAAGACTTCGGACTGAAATTCGATTTGAAAATCTCAGGTGTCGGCCGACCGGTACTTGCATCTGCTTCGGGCACCGCACGGCAAGAAAGACTGAAGAAAATGGCATTGGATGCCTCTTATGTACCCCTGGCGCACTGACGTCAGGGAAGAAGCGACAGCAACCGACGCCGGACCAAGACTTTGGAACTCTAGCCGACTGCAGGACCGCCTGACGGCAGGATAACCCAAGTGTGATGACTGCAGCAGGGTAACACGATGAACATCTGCGGCCATAACCCACACAACCTCTAAAGCAGACAGAGCAGGACAAATAGCCATAGGTTCTGAAAACTCCTTCTGCAAACGCTCATAGTATTTTTTGAGGGAATGAGAAATCTCGGTGTTCTCCCAATAAAAACATTGGCACATTCAAGCAATAGCTTCAGAGAAAGGGAAACTTCCCACAGGAAGAATCAGAAACTGAGGTCTCCTCAGAGTCGGAATCAGAAATCTGAGGACAAAACCCTGTATTCATCCCTGCAACTTCCTGTCCTGTTCAGATTCAGAATCTTGAATCTCTTCAAGAAAAAAGGACTCCCTCTTCCTTCTTGTAAAGAAGTTTATGAAAAAACAATCAGTAGCCTGACTGGAACCCTGAACCAGACCCAGTAAACTACTCTTATCAAAAGAAAACTGTGAAGGAGTAGATACATGCTTAGTTTTCTGTTTATTTTTGACAGGAAAAATAGGGCCAACTGTGTTACTCATGGCAGCAGTAGCAGCTTCCCAGTGATGGGCACAGCATTCTAACACAAAACGGAAACCTTCTCTATTTCTTCTCCCAGGACCAACAAGAGTGGCTCTCCCCTGCCCACTGTGGACGCCCCAACAGCTGCAGATGAAGTGGTTAACCCTGGTCCATAGTGGCTGCAGGTGCTACACCAGAGGAATCTGGGGTAAAAGACGGGTGGTTTGAGGTGCAACAAATGTCCACAGCAGAGTGACTCACCTGTGGTCGAGTCAAATAGTAGCCTGCTTTTGTGGCAAACGCTGCTTGCTTAATTTGATCTTTTTTTTTAATTTCTTCTATTTGTGGATGAAACAAGGACTGATTTTTGGGACCAGTAGTCTGTTCCACGGTTAAGCAGAAAATAGTGTCCTTTTCTTGTGAAGACTAGCAGCAATTGCCAGTAAACACTACCAGTCCACAAAACTTTTTTGATAAGAAAAACACAGTAAAAAGCATTTCAAAACACTATGTTGGCCCTACAGTAGTAAAATAAACAATTTCTACACACAAAAAAAATGTTTTCTGTTACTTTACACCATTTTTTAAACTGACAGAAAGAATAAGCATTCCATTTAAAACTATGTTACAGTCTTGAGACAGTCTGTAAAAACACAACACTCCTAGCTTTAAAACAACTTTCCTGAAGAGGAAAACAATTAATCAACAAAATTATGAGAATGTAAGTTTTTTTTTTCTTTTCTTGCCAAAGGAAACTTATCTGCCCACCAAAAGGACAAAAGAAAAGCACAAGTGACCATCGATCTTCAAAAACCTCAGAGGAGCGTACTCTTCAGTCGTAGTAAAAAGGCTTCACACTCAGCTTGTCTTTTAATCAGCTCAGTATGAGCTGGCTGACAGTTTGGGAGCATGCAAGGTGCCCTAAAGTTTTTGAAGCTGACCAACTGTTATATCCTTGACAGGATATAACCATTAAAGCTAAGGCTACTGCAACAGTGATTGATATAATGAACAATTAAATTTATGAGCTGTTAAAAAAACTGCTTTCTGTAGAGCATGAATTCATTCCCTCCTACTGCACTCTCCTACTGCGTGACACTGAGCAAATCAAACCATAGAGTGCATCGGGCAAATGGGAAATGGCCTGAGGGCCCACATGTTTAGTAACTACCTATGAACCTCTATGTATATTATATATATTGCAACATCTTACTGGTAAAAATGTGAAGTACGCCTTAAATGTGGCTTTGTCTTAAAACTCTCACAAATATCAGTTAGGCAATTATTTGTGTTAGAACAATGACCGTCAGTTAGTTCTTTATAAAGGGATGTAACTGTGAAGCAGAAAGACAGGAAGACTACTCCATGATGGTGCTTTTTTCATTGGGTACAGCAGGAGTTCTGTCCAAAGATCTGTGGATCCTGAAAATGGACAGTCTAGTGAGAAACTGTGGATGCGGCCTGAGAAAAGTTTGAAGAGGAGAAAGGATGTACTGGCCAACACCTGTAGTCACGACTTTTACCTGACAACCTGTTGCTGAAAGGGCTGTGTGGGACTGCAGTTACCTCTTTGAACTGTGAATCTAAGATGCTTTAAATACTGTAAATATTTTGTGGAACCGATTGGGAAAAGCCATGTGGGCTATTTTTTTTCATTTGATTCTTTAAATAAATCTATTTGTGTGTGTGTGTGTGTGTCTGTTTGTCTCCAATGCTTTTTTTTTTTTAAGAATTGGCATTATACAAATATACACACACACACAATACGTGTTATACCATAGACCACCACAGACTCTTGCAGGGAGTAAACACTTGAGGGAAGGTGTAGTTTTTCCATCCCACAGAGCAGGGTAAAATGGCAGTTTTAAAGATTAGATTTCAGTAATCAACAGCGTTTCTTTACCTATCATGATCCAAACTTTAAATCTACATGTTTTGTTTTACATTCTGTGAAGTTCACTCAAAAAGCCCAGATCTAACACTGCATCACACAGTACAAACAACTGCAAGTGGCACAATACAGACTAATCATAACACAACTTTGTTAGTCTTGCTCTTGGGTAAACGTGCACATTTCAGCTGGTTCCACAGTACAAGATAAAACTACTACATTTATCATATACACAAATCATTTTATTGCACCATAACTAAA
Organism: Protopterus annectens; assembly: GCF_019279795.1. Lineage (NCBI taxonomy): Eukaryota > Metazoa > Chordata > Ceratodontiformes > Protopteridae > Protopterus > Protopterus annectens. The sequence goes on from NC_056747.1 coordinate 298,953,938, forward strand.
GCTCTCACACTCAGATGGTTAACAGAATAGGAATCTCATACTGGAGGTTTCAGTGCTACTGGTCAGCAGTGGCCAGTTCAGGCCAGATGGCATGCTCCTATGATGAATGCAGCCCTTCTCCAGCAAGCACAAAAGCCTGCAGCTGCATGAGGCAGAAATAAAGAGCCTTCAGTGGTGTTTGACAGTTCTGCATCTCTCAGCTGTTGTTAGACCAAGACTTTATCTGAGATTTCTTTGAAAAGTCAGCCTCTAGGCTGAGCAAGTCTCATTTTCAAAGACATCCCTGGAGGGAACAGCTAGCATCTGTACAACTCTGTTACAGAAATACCAGTTAACCTATGAGGTATCAAAGCAGAAAGGCCACATAATTACAAAATTTCAGCATAGCCGACAGATTTAAAAAACTTCATTAAATTCTAGTAAATTCTACTCTAGAAAAGGAGTACTGGGAGATCAAACTCCATGAATTTCTAGTACTAAATTCTACTCCAGCAAAGGCATATGGGAGAATCTTGCACTTCTGATAACCCAGACTCATGTCTTAATGTACTCATGGCCTTTGGAAGATAAACACATAGTTAAAATTTTACCAACAGCAAATCTACTAGAACTGCATTTTAAATGAAAATGACAACTCCTGTTTATCCTACTAAAGCAGGAATAAGTGACAAATATTTCTATCAGAAACACAATAATGATGGCATATATTGACTGCTACCCAGACCACCTAAGTCTGCTATTCACCCATCTCAGTGAATAAGTCATCACTGTATTGTGAAACAGATTTTCTCCAGAATCAGACTATGCTTCAACATCTACGAAGTGCACAGGATAGAATGAAAGTTCTAGACTCCACCAGAATTAGTCACAGAATGCCTCCCTTCATAATTAGAACTAGGACTAGTGATCTGTAGGAACTCCGTAAGAAAATCAGGGTGATGGCATCTCTTTGCCTTCACTACTGTCATTATACAATTACAGCACCATTCACTCTAGGGGCAACTGTAATTTTTAGATCCCTTTTGTCCTAGTCTGCCCTCCCTACAACTGTCCTTCCCAGCAGGCACATAGCTTCCTTGGACTTTCCACACCACATACATAATCTTGTACTTTCTTTGCATAAAACATAGCCATCCTTTTTGTATCCACCCTACTAATCTCAGCAAGCCTTATTGGAAGACTGCTCCTTCCACATGTAAACATTGCCTCAGTGTAGGTACAGAAGAATAGACGAACCTGATCTTCAACAGCAGATGAAACAGGCATAAATGTACAAAGCACGACCAAGCCCTAGCACCAGCACTTATGGGATCCAACTGCAGACTAATTTTTATTCAGGCATTTCACTAACCACAACTATTTATTTTTGGTCTGTTAGCAAACTTCTTTTCCACCTCACCATTTTGAAGTTGGGTTACACTATACGATTTAATGTCCCTGTGAAATATGGTGCTAATGAAAGAAAACACCATTTCCAATGGGTTCCTTTTCTTCCACTTCTTTGGCTACCCAGTCAAAGAACTGGATCAAGTTGAACTTAAGTCTGGTTTAAACAACAATTATTTTCTATGTAAATTAGCATGCTATGCATACTAAAAGAGTGAAAAGACAAAAATGAGAATATAAGAATTTCTAATATGCTCACAGCAGCACATAAATTGACAAAAAGGAGGGGGAAAAAGACAGAATGAGATGCTCTACATTCTGAACAGTACTTCTCAGTGTGACACTACTAAAATACTTATAAAAGTGTTGATTTAATGTTAGGAAACCAAGACACTTTAATGATGATAAACAGTCTCGAGCCAAGCCAACAGGACACAACATTATAACTGTAATGATCTAAAATCTTAACGCTAAATACATGACAGTAAATAATGAATTTTCAGACACAGTATACTGCTCTGAATATTGCATTACTGCAGCCTGCTTGGTCAAGACTGAAGAACAAATGGGTTTCTAATGAAATGATTTTGGATGCAGGGATGGGGGGGGGGTGCAAAGCCCGTCACACCTGAACATAGAGGACAGTGCCTTTGCATCTTTTTAATTAATCTAACTACTCCCCCAGGGTCACCGAATCATAACAGTACAGTTTCAATGCAAACCATTTAGTTCATCAGTGTATATTAAACAGCTGTCACAGGCTTGGTCCTCAAACACATAAATGGAAAGTCAATGCAATTGTATATCACTCTAGTCTAGACAGTTCCTGGCACTATATTTAAAAGACACTTATCACAGTAAAAAAAAAAAAACTTGCTTCTAATGTATTCAAACTGCGGATATATTTAGAAATCAAATATATCCTTATTCCAAAATGTCAGTCTGATAGTTACCCAATCACTGAGAGAGGACAATGACACTTTCAGTTGCCACATTATGAACAATACAAAGCCTTGTTTCACACAAGTATCTAGGATGATACTTTCTTTAATAACACAGTAAGCTATACACAACAACTGAAGCACAAACACACACGGTCATCATTGTTACTAAATCACTTAATACATCTTTGAAAGGACTGCTCCTAATGACATGTGCTGGAACTTTTCTGCACTGTGCTTGTATCCTTTGGAAAGTATCACACACCTGCAAAGCATGCAAAAATAAATAAAGCTAAAATGAAAAATAAAAAGAATCTCCTCTCAGTGAGGCGGCTCACAGCAGCAAAAAGCTCTACAGAGCTAAAATGCAACTGCTTTCTTTTCAGAATGAAGTAAGACCTTAGTGGAACTGCATTTTTTTAACTGAGCAACAGCAAAATAAGCACTAAAGGATCTCCACATCTTACAACCGAATGTAATAAAAATGGGGCAATAGAAAAGTGTGCACTTGGTGACTGTGCAAGTAAAAGAGTTTCTCTCTAGAAAAATGATGGAACTGTTTAATCCCACAAGTAATAAAGAGATTAGTCAATTTTCTTTCATTACTGTTTCCATACTTAAATAGGAGATTCCCATGAGGAAATGGGGACAAATACTCAGAAAAAGAGTAAATGTAGTCTAATGCAAAAAGTTGTCATAACTAAATACTAAGCAATCAGTCTTCCCAATGTTATATGCCTAGGCAACAACCAGACAGTGACCAAAGGTGAGAATGAAACTCTGTACCTTCTGCCTGTGGCCTTAACCATTCAGCCAAACTCCAAACAGCTACTTGACTGAATGGCTTTTAAAACAGATGACAATGCATTCCCCAAACAGTGCAATAGAAGTTTGGAACTAGTAGCAATACTAGTACATAACCTAGAATTTATTCACTTATCAAAATACAACAGCAATAGTGCTGAAAAATGAATTTAGCATTCTGTAGAACACTTGGAAGAGAAGAAAACACAACATGCCTAACGATGGTTGCTGTAAACCAATAAAAACAATGTAGAACATAGAAAGACATACAGAATGGTGGGATGGTGGGTAACAGCTCAGTACAAAGCAGCAGGGAAATTAATCACAAAGTGTCAACAAAATCATAGTTTACTAAAAGTTACTTTCACATATTCATAGTCCCTCAAGGTCAGGTAAGTGAAGGGAATGGGTGCAGCTGCACTGTGGGAAGCCAAGAATGGACAGCACAGCACAATAATGTCAGAAACACTGACAGAAAACTAAGCAGGGGTCAGATGCTTTTGATGATAAATGTTTGCAATACTGTGTATATGTACAATTTAAAGTTACGGACATTATGGTAAGGTAAGTCACTTTATTTGATGTAGGTTTGTGTGAACCGATGACAGAAAATGGTTAAGAAACAAAGTACTGCAGCAGGCAGGCGATAGGCTGGCATTGCTAACAACCCTTGGCCTGTGAATCTGTGACCTCATGGATGTTAATACAGAAGCAAATGGTGTGTGTGCGGGATCCCCTGTACTTTTTTCTTTGTATTTTGGTTTAATACTTGAATTGATGTGTGTTAAGTTATCAGTGCTCATGAACAATTCTTTTTTAAGTATATTACATGATGCGTGCATGCAATTTGTGTGGACATTTTTTTTTAATTTACTTATTTATTTTTGAAAGTCTGGCTTGATTTCTGTTTGGTTAAATGTAGGTTAATGTTGTGCATTTCTATTTACTGTCCCAAACAACAGGGAACTGAATTAGCCACCTTGCAATAAGAACATATACAGTGTCTCCTTACTGCTGACAAATCCCATTAAAATCATCCCTTACAAATAAGGATCATAAAAAGACAGCAATTTGAGTCTGTGTGGAGGGTGGTTTGAGTTTTCTCAAGAAAATATGGGAGCTGCACATTACTAATGAAAATATAACACTACGACATGTTTCATAACAAAAAAAAACTATGATCTTTGATGCCAACAACAGACTAGCAACATACTCTACAACACTACACATTACCAATCATAGGATCGCAGGCTCATAGGAAGTTACTAGGCTACTGACCCTGGGGCCCTTACTTGGCTAGCCAATAAATTTACCTATGTTCCCACAAGTCAGCACCTGATGCCCCTGTCCAGCAGGGACACAGGTGGAATCCCAGGGGTGTATTTTCTATTTCCCATCCAGTCATCCAGGTTCCTTTTAAAGAGGGATAATGAAGTACTCTGCTTGGCATGGACAGGGAGTCTATTCCACAGAAGGGGGAGTCTCTGGGAGATAAATCTGTCCCACCAGCAAGTCTTATTGATGTAGCAGACTAAGTTGAGGTTTTGCGTGTGGGTCACATGAGTGGAGTCTGGCTTGCAGATATGCAGCAATTCCATCAAGATGGGGCCAAATATTGCTCTGTATGCCAGACAAAAATCACCTCTAAATGAGATGGAGCAGAGGTACAGGGCTTTTAGCCTGTGTAGGACAGATTTTATGAAGCCCTGGATTCTCCTGGTCAGGAACCTCTGTGGTCTCTCCAGATGCTACATGTCCTTTGTGAGGTACATGCCGAAAGGGGCATTATACTTGATGATGGGACTGAATAAGGGATGAATATAGGGAAGTGATTACTTCCTTGTTCCTGGAAGAAATACCCTTACTAATGAGGTGAGCCACGTACAAAGGTCTCAGTACAAGGGAAGCAACATGGCGGTCAATAGTTAGACTGCTGTCAACTTGGGTGCCCAGGACCCTCACAACTGCTTGCGTGCTTAGGACATTGTTATTAATGTGATAATTTGTGGAGACATCACTTTTCCCAAATGGGACGATGATGCATTTTTTGGCATTTAGTTTGAGGCCATGTTTCTGGCACCAGTTATTTGTCTGGGTGAGACCCTTTTGTAGTATGTCTACATCACTAGGGGAGTTCTTGACAGCGCCCAGCTTGCAATCATATGCAAACCTGGTCAGCCATACACTTCTGGTTTTGGCTTGCACTTTGGAGAAGTATATCCCAAACAGCAGGGGCCTCAAGACCTGTCCTGGTGTACACCGCTCGTTATGGGTCTACCTCTTGAGGTAGCTTCCCCTATTTTGACTGTGTGAGTTCTATCAGTGAGAGAGTTAGCTACCCATCTGGCCACATAAGGATTTAGACCAAGCTGGGAATAGTTTATTATGCCCGAGTGGGGAATAGTGTTGAAGGCCTTGGCCAGGTCATGGTAAGTCTCCCTCTCATCCATGGCCTTCATGACGGACTCAAAGAAGTCTACCAAATTTAAGGAGGCATGATCTCCTCTTGACAAAACCAAACTGTGTGGGATCAAGTGTTTGGAGGTTGCCGAAGTCCTTGTCAATATGGTCCATGATAGTGTGTTCCATGGCTTTGCAAGTCTATAATTACGTGGATCGGTGGACGCTCCACCTTTGTGCAGAGGGATGACGGAGATTGTCCTCCACTCTGCTGGGACGAAACTGGTACTCAGGCTTAGGTTGAATAGGCTGCCTAATGGTGCTGCGAGTTCCTACCCGAGTTGATGCAGGATGCAGCCTGGGATGTTATTGGGTCCCATGGAAGCTGTGTTTTTAGCTTTTGAGAGGGCGGTAATGAATTGTTCCCTAGAGATAAAGGGTGGGGGGCAGGTGCTGGGGATATCCTGGATTACTGATGGGGGACAGAAGGGTGAAGTTTTCATGGAACCTGTCTGCCAGCAGGTTGGCTATGTCCATGGCATTTGTGTATCTGGTGTCCTTGACCATCAGTTCTGAGCAGATTTGGGCATTTCCCCTTAGATTGCGGAAGTGAAGAAGGCCTTATGACTGTCTTTAGTAGATGGGGTCAATTTGGACTCGAAGTTAGCTTTGGAGGACTTCACTAATACCCTTATTTGCCTGTTTAGGCCAAGAAGAGATTGTTTCCAATTAGGCACCTGTTCCTTCTTCATCCTGAGCAGCAATGTTTTCCTTTTGTTGAAGAGTTTATTTATAGCCGATGTCCACAAGATGTTTACTCTTCCTTGAGGAGGAGGATTTTATCCTGTCGGGTATTGCTGAATCCATGCATTTGTATAAATGGTCGTACAGCACTTTGGTGTAGGTTTGGACATTAGTGCCAGTTACTACTGTTGGGGAGGGGGTTGTGAAGCTGTTCAGACCTTCCCTCAGAAGGTTGTAATCAGCTTTGGAGAAGTTTTTTTGTTTAACCCTATCTGGGGGGGGGGGGGGGGTGGTGACTTCTAAGGTGACCGCTTTGTGGTCTGATCTTACCAGGGATGATGACACTGCAGGAGTGCTGCAGTGGTTTCCTATGTTGGTTGGTACCAAGTCCAAGATGTTGTCACCTCTTGTGGGGGTATCAACCAACTGGTCCAGGGCACTGGCATTGATGAAGTAAAGGAATCTTTTAGCATTTGTGTTCTGGCTCGAGCAGTTCTTCCAATCAATGGCTGGATAGCTAAAATCGCCCAGGATCAGGGTATAGAGTCGAATCTTAATAGATTCAAGGAGGCCCAGATAGGCAGTGTGGGCGTCCTGAGTCACCGTTGGGGGCCTATAGCCAACTATGATTTGAATAGGGGTCTTGTCAACCGTTAACTGCACCTGGAGCATCTCCTGTGCATCATACTCTTTGACCAGTCTGGAGGTGTATACATCTTTAATAGATACTGAAACAGCACCTCCTTTGGCTTTGCTGCCCTCAGTTTGGGGTCTGTCTGTATGTATGATAGGATGAGTAACCAGGTAAGGCTGGCATGCTGTCCACAGCTTTGAACCAGGTTTCTGTGACTGCACAAATGTCAGCATCTTCCATGGATAAGAATGCTTGCAATGAGTGCAGTTTCATGTTGAGACTCCAAGCATTCAGCAGCATGACCTTTAAATTGCATTTAGATGAGATTTTCATGTTGGTAGTTTTGACCTCAAGACATTGCCTGAAAAAGGCACTACTGGGGAGGCAAGAGCCTTTGCCAGGAAACTGAAGCCCAAGGGAGACAGATGCAGGCCATCTCTGGCAAAGCACTGTGGGCTGTCGATCATGTCTTCCCAGGCCAACAGGTACTGGATCCCCTTGGAATGACACTAGAAACTAAGCCAATTATTTAAAGTCAATCATTTTTTGTTTGTATTGAGGCAACCTTTCTGGAACACATTCTGTGAGCTTGATCATGTCTCTCTTCAGAGGTACATCTCAAGTCATTCACGCCAACATGTACTATGACAGAGTCATAGCAGTACTTGTTGGAGGACTTGAGTGCATGGGTGATGTGGCGGATTCTGGCACCTGACAAACAGCTTACTGTGACTTTCTCCTTAGCCAGCCTGGTGAGGAGCACATGTGTGTGTCTCACAATGGGATTTTCTATTTGGGTTTATGGTTAAGTCTCGATGGCTGTGAAACAGGCATGTGGACTATGTGTGGTGTGGTAGGCTGTGGAGTTTGCATGTGTTTTTGTCTCAGAAGTCTCTTTTGTTTAGATATGTTTTTTGTTAAGAGCCTCCATATAAGTGGGTGTGTGCGTTATTGGTGTGGTGTTTGTGCAGCCAACCGTCTCAATGTTTGTGAGGGACGGAGCATAGACTCCAGGTTTTTAATGTAAATTGCATCTCTCAAAAATTGTGTTCCTATGTGGTAGTAACAGAGGGTTGTCCATGTACATGAGACAGTTGCTACACTGTCTCAGGATGCCCATATCAACCAGACTGGCAGGAGAAACTGTAGGAAACTGTCCGTCCATATTTGAGTTAAGGGGAACGAAGGTGGAAAAATCGGAGATGGGTACTAGTAGCTTGTGTTTGTAAAGAGGCTGTAATAAAGCTTCACTACCTCAGGATCGAGTGAGTGCTATTAAGGGAAAATTTGAAGCTGGAATACCTTGAAATGGGTTAAATCAGTGCAGCGGCAGTGCATACCATGCAAACATGTGCAGCCCCGCACAAACATAGGGTTTAAATACCAGAAAAGACAGAAGAATCTAGAAGCTCAGATTACTACCCAGTCCTGCTAGCCCCTGCACTTTCAACCAATCACTCATGCTAGAGAAGGTCAGGCAGCCCTGTTACTCTCACTAACAGGGAAGGCAGGCCCCTACCAACACAAGATGGCTGCCAGAAACACAGGAAACTTGGCAAGAAAAACAACCAAGCCTGGATGCAGCAAACCTGTATCCAGACTATTCTGTGTTCTAGTCAAGCAGCAAACTCCCGGAAATTGCACAGAAAAGCACAGATAGAGCACTCAAACACAAAATACAATTCTCAGTATGGAAAATGCAGTTTACAATTAAGTCAGTCAGTAAAAATGCAGTTACAGTAATGACACAATACTTAGCAATGAAAATACAGTTAAAACAGTACAAACATGCAGTGAAACAGTAAATAAGCTTTATAACAGTGCAAAAAATAGTAGATTAGCTGTATAGCACAAATATAAGTGTTAGGAAGTGCAATTCATAGGTTCATACTAGGCTATCTTCCCTTGGGCATTTATAAGCCTAGCCAGTGTGTGTTTGGCTTTCGCCACCCATTTTAAATTAATTTTGCTATGCCCTTTCAATGAAATAAATGTAAAAAAAAAAAAAAAAAAAAAAAACAGATTCTGCTCTTGAAGCCCCAGGGAATTTCTGCTATGTCACAGTGATGAATTACTACTCCTTAGCCTGGTAAAAACAAGCACAGCCCCCTGCAAACACGGGTTTAAATACTAGAAAATATGGACGAGTCTAGAAACTCAGGTTACTACCCAATCCTGCTAGCCCCCCAGTCCACTATCCCCATAGAAATTAACATCCTTTAGAGATAGGGATTTGGCTTGATGAATCCCTCAACTTTCAGAAGTATACTGAAAAACTGAGGTCCAAGATAAACTATGTGCTATACTGGACACAAAATTATCTCAGTTTCAGTGCTGCTATAGGTCCCTTGGCAGCCTCCCTAACCAGTTTTCATCTCGTCTTTTTCTCAATTTTGGAGGGACGTCCAGTTCTTTGCAACATCACTGTTGTCCCACATTAATTTTCTCCACTTTTTGATGACTGTCTTCATTGTGTTCCATGGTATATCCAATGCTGTGGAAAATTTTTTTGTACCCTTCTCCTGAATGATACCTTTCAACAATGAGACCCCTTTGATGCTTTGTCAGCTCTCTGTGAACCATGGCTTTTGCTGTAGCAGGCAACTGAGTAAATGTCAGGAAAATCCTGCTAGGACAGCTGAACTTCATTTGGGGTTAATCAGAGTCTATTTAATTGATGGCAGGTGTGTACCCAAGAAGACTGAATGCTGTAATTAAATCAAAAGGTGCTTCAACAAAGTATTAGTTTAAGGGTGTGCACACCTATTCAACCAGCATATTGTACATTTTTTTATTTTTTATATTTTTTACCTTAACAGATTTGTTTTTCAGTTGAATTGTACAGGTTATAGGTCACATTAAAAGTGGGGAAAGTTTTGAAATGATTTATTGTGGTTTCGTTTTTTTATATCACAAAAACCTGGCATTTTAACAGAGGTGTGTACACTTTTTATATCCACTGTAAGTGAACAAATAAATAATATGCAAGTTAACATAATGGTGTTTCTATTCACTACTCTGACATCATATGGAATTGTATTAGCTACCTCAGCATTTTATAACAAATCATGTTAATGTGATCCTTTAGTTACTATTCACCTCAGCATTTTATAACAAATCCTATTAATGTGATCCTTTAGTTACTATTCAGAAAACAATTAAATCACACAAATGACACCCAAAGTTCTACATGCTTTAAGTAATGAAAGAAAGGGATGGAATTTGCTACAATTTTGCATTGCCTGACCAAGTTTAAAACATATGAATACAAAAACATAATGACATTTAGAAAACTATAGGAACAAGCAAACTGTACTTAAAGTGCTCAGGTAGTGAAGTGTATGAGACTACATCTCAAGTTAACTGTGATTGGTACACTGACCAGAAGTGGAGAGATTAACTGGGAAACAGTACAATCAAGCAGTCAAAAATGTGCTCTCTCTCATTCCCAGGGAACGACAAAGGAATTAGCACTGCTGAACTAACCCCTGACAATGGCTAGGTCTGGGGAGGAGCCTGTAGATCATATAATACGCCAAAAGACACCCAGGACAATGTACACAAAAGCAGCATGTGTGTAGCACTCTACACTTTATCACTGCATGTTAGCAGCAGCAAAATAGATATGTATACGAAAAAATATCTTCACCTCCTTGCATGACTGCCTGGGAGAGAGTAAGGAAAGGATGATGCAAGAGCAGAGGAGACAGCAGCTATAAAGGGGCTACCTGTTATATGCTCCTCTTCACTTAACTTCTCTCTATGTTCAGACACAATACCAGATGTTCTGTCTCACCCTGAAACAGAGTCTCAGGATGCAGTGTGTCCCACTGCGGAGGACTGCTACATGCTGCACAGTGTCTCACTGCAGGGAACTGCTGCGTGCTGCACCGTTTCCCACTACACAATACTTCTACAGACTGTTGCACACATTACACCATACTGCTAAATTGCAAATTCGCTGCAACTGCACGCAAATTCCTAGCATACCAATTAACTTTACAACAATTCACTGCTGATGCAACATAACAGAAAGAAAACATGCAAGACATTAAACATAACTGCTCATGAATAATAAGTCTGTTAAACTTTACATTTGACAGACTGCAACAATGGTCTCACAAATGAACTGTAGGTAGCAAAAATTTCCAGAAAGTATGGAGGAAGGTTAACAGGATTGTTAACGTCAAGTGTCCTCAATTATGTTTTACTGTATGTCACATCACCTTAGAGAGTTAGTACTGCTGCCCCTATATATCATACTTCACAATACACAGAAAGACATTTAGGTTTTCTACATTTCAAGTACGATATGTGAACATGTATATTATATTAAAACAATGTGGGATACAGTTCATCTCTTGAAAGAAAGTCAATGGATTCTTCCAATAGAGAAAAAGAAGTTATGTACTCACCATAACGTTCCATGCGAGTTGTTCCATCTCACCGTCATTCATCACTGATGGATTCTACACGGCCGACTAGCAAGCTCAAAGTTCTCCAGTAGCTTGAGACCCCACCCCGTATCCCACAATGCACTGCTGGAATTACCTCAGATCTTGTTTGCTGCGTACCATATAGAAGTACAATAATTATTCTGCCTAGGAATGAATACACATTGAAAAACCAGGATGAAGACAGCCTCCAGGTCAACTGCCAGCCAGAAGGGGAAAGGAGGGAGGGACATGAGAATGAAGGCGAGATGGAACAACTCACATGGAATGTTATGGTGAGTACATAACTTCTGAAGTTGTTCAATCTCGCTGTTCATTCATCACTGATGGGTAGCGTCCCTAGCACCCTGATCTTGGGCGACTCACTGAAGTACACTCTTCAGAACCCTAGAACCAAATGAAGCCCTGTCCCTGGAGGCCTTATCCACTTTGTAATGAGTTATAAAAGTGTGAGGTTTAGACCATGTGGCTGCTGCACAGATGTTATCCAAAGGTAATTTGGCTTGAAAGGCTGACGAGGAAGAAACTGCTCTGTTTGAATGAGCCTTTATGACAGCCACTTAGACAGGGTTGTTTTAGCAACTGGTTTACCTTTCCTGGCCTCAGAAAAAGACACAAAGAGCCGATGTGATTTCCTAATGTCTTTTGTTCATAGGCAACTTAGATTTTATTTGGACAGAACATCGAGTTTATGCAACACATATTCCAATTTGTTGGTATGATTAGCTCGGAATTGATAATGATTTTGCTCCCAATCTGAAACGCAGGTGATCTCTGGATGGTCTGGCCATCTTTATGTGGTAGTACGCATCCTTGAGATCGATCAAGCACATCCAATTGTCCTTCCCCAGGAACGGGAGTATGGACTGTAGCGTGACCATTCGGAACTTCTCTTTTCTCACAAATTGTTTGAGTCCGCTGAGATCCAAAATGGGTCTCAAGTCCCCCGTTTTCTTTGGAACCAAAAAGAACCTTGAGTAAGTTCCGAATCCTGTTTGGTCTGCTGGGATTGGCTGGATGACTCTTTTTCTAGCAATCGGCGTACCTCTATTGCTGCTTGTCCCATGTGACTGGGTGGAACATCCGGGATTTTTTTGATGGGAAGAGGTTGGGTGGAGAACGGTATGAAATGCCCTCCGGAAATGATACTTTGTACCCAACTGTCATTTGTTATATCTAGCCAGGCCTTTGGGTGCAATGATAAGCGATCCCCGACTGCCTCCAGAGTAGGACAGCCGGGCCTCCCTTCAGGAGTGCTGGTAGGACTGACCAGAAGTGATCTCTGTCACCCTGGTGTTGCGGACCCCCCCCCCTGCCGCGAGGGCGGTGTCTTCCATTGAAATCCCCTCCTCTGCCTCTGGAGGGGGGCTCTCCACGTGTGTCCTGAAAGGCTCCTTGGGCTTTCCGGAACCACATCTTTCCTCCCCTCTGACCTTTGGGAAATGGTCGAGTTGGGGTGGAAAAACGGACTCCGACGGCAGACAGAGTCTTTCCTTCTTGCTCACACCTGGTCAAAGTCTCCTTCACCTTTGGCCCAAACAAAGATGAGCCATCAAATGGGGTATTAGTAAAGGAAGACTTGAAGGGTTCCGCGAAGGAACAGAGTCACATCCAGGCATGCCTACGAAGAGCGGTTCCTGGACCTGTAGCTCTACCCGAACCATCAGCTGCATATGATACGAGACGCATGGACGAGTTGACTATCGAATTGAGGGTAGAGAGCTGAGTGGCAATCTTGTCGGATACACTCAAAGCTACAGCACCCTGAAGAGCATCTCCCAACTACCTTAAGGAGATCTCTCTGCAGTCTGGTAAAATGTGTCAAGTAGTTCAGTGATCTGAGTGAGAAAGTCGCTGAACTGGAACATGCGTTTCCCAAATCTATCCATGATCCTAGATTCTCTGTTAGGAGGATGGATAGATGAGGAAGTCTCAGACATTTCCTTTTTGGTGGCTGCCACCACCCACCACGACATCAACAGGGACTCCCTTTGGTCAAAAAGGACTTATCCACAGGGGTTGAAATAAACTTATTAGGCCTCCTAGGAGCAGGTTCCATAGATTCTGGAGACTCCCATGCCCTACGAGAGACCAGATCCATAAGCTCATCATAGGGTGGAGATAACCAAGAGGTGGAAGGTTGAGATCCGAACGCCTTCAGGAGAACCGACTCGTCCTCAGTAGGGCTCTTGGACTGCCAAACACCCCTCTGCCTAAGAATTTCAAGAATCTCCGCAAAGGAGATGTCCTCAGAGGGGGATCTAGGGGACCCTTCTGATTTATCTAGGTCGGTGTCTGATGTGAGAGACTCCTGGGGGTTCCAAATGCCTCCTCTTGCATAATCTCTTCCTGGGAACCTCTTCAGGGGGAACTTCTGGAGAGGTTTCAGAAGAGCAGGGAGCGTACTGTGGGACTAACTGAGGCTCACGGTCTCTACGCTTGGGATGACCGGAGGAGACAGAAACTGACACAGGCACTTTAGGGGAAGAAGAGGCCAGACGTTGAGATGAGGAAGTCGTAGGAGACAACACTCGCCTCATGGCTTCGAATGCACCTCGGCTTCGATGAGAAGGAGTTGATGGCTCCGACGGAGCCACGATCTCCTCCCACACCGAAGCCGTGGGCTCCGAGCCCGAGGTAGGAGCCAAGCTCACCCGAGCCGCAGCCCCGGCAGGAAGAGTCAGCACCAAGTCGGTGCGGCTATCCTCCACGGACACGACTGGAGAGTGTGGGCTCCTAGAGTCCCCAGTTGGCGCCGAGAACATCTGAGCAGATGGAGCCGGCAACACTGGAGCAGGTGTCGGCTCCAAGGGATCCACAATCATCAGGTCGGCCTCCTCTGGCTCCGAAGGTCTGGTATGGCTCAGAGGAGGAGCAGACAATTCAAGAGAAGAGGTCTTCGGCTCCGACAGTTGGGTCTGAGCCAACAGCAATTTAACTAGGCCTGGTGCCTTTAAGAGTTTCTGAACCAGCAGTCCATATCTAGATAAGATAGGCTGACAAAGGACCTGGAAGAGTGAACAGATGGAGCCGACTGGAGCAATATGGATGGAGGTTTTTCGGCAACCGGTTCCTGAGCAGTGTCCCGGTTCCGAAAAGAACAGACTGTCGGCTCCGAAGGCAGTGGAGCCGAAGTCATCACACTTTGACCTTTTTCCTTTTTTAGACCTAGAACCAGAGGAAGATTTAGATGATTTACTGGCTCCATCCTGGTCAGACAATGCCTCAGAAAAAGGGTGTTTGATTATACCCTTATCAATCAATTTCCTATTCCTTTCTGCTAGCACTCTGGTGGAAAAGGAGTGACAGATACTACAAGACTCTTGCAGGTGCACCTCACCCAAACAGTACACACACTGCACTTGGGCATCCATGACTGACATTTTCTGTCTGCAGTCTGGGCATTTTTTAAACCCAGACTTTGGATGTTTGTCTTTTTCTTCAGACATTTCCACAACTGAAACACAGTCAGTTGTCAATCTCCTCTCCGGTCCAGCTGGTGAATCTGGGAATCTTGAGGCAATGTTACAACTGCCTCATGTACACAGACAACCCTCTCCTCCTCCCAACAAATTCCAACACATGTGAGAGATGCAACCATATAGCCAAACTGGAGGCTAAGCTCTCCCAATTCAGTACTGGAGTAACCAGTCAGGAGGAAAAGGAAACCACACTCACTACAATTCCAGTCTCATATAGACCTACCACGACAGCAAACCAAACACATAAACACACAAAAACATACTCGGAGGCTCTAAATAAAAATCTGCCTAAGCAGCAGAGACCTCCAAAGCAGACACCCAAGCAACCGCTACCCCAAAACAAAACACGTGCAACACATAGCTCACAAAGCCAGTATGCCGAACAGTCACAGCCCTTAAGGCTAAACAACACACCTGATACACTTGTAATAGGTGACTCTATCATCAGGCACACTGACGTCCCACTCACCAGGCTGAACAAGGAGAAGGTCACGGTGAGCTGCCTGTCGGGTGCTAGGATCCACCACATAACACAAGCACTCAGGTCACTCCAAGGCAAGTACAAATATGACTCAGTCACTGTCCATGCTGGTGTGAATGACCTGAGATGTACCTCCCTGGACTACATGAAAAGAGACAGAGAGGAGCTCTCTGAGCATGTAGCCCAGGCCGGTATGACCCTGACATTGAGTAGCATCTTACCCTCACCAAGAATGATGCCACAATATGAAGACAAGACGATCAATTTCAACAATTGGCTTAAGTATTGGTGTCATTCAAAGGGGATCCAATGCCTGTCAGCCTGGGATGACATGCTCGACAAGCCATGATACTTCGCTAGGATGGCTTGCACCTATCACCCCTGGGCTTTTGGATATTGGCAAAGGCTCTTGCTACCCCCATAGTGCCTTTTTTAGGCAAGGCTCAAAAAACAAACCCACCTCCATAGGTATCACAAAGGATAAGAAACTAAGAGTAATGCTACTCAAACGCCAGAAGTCTAAACCTCAAGATGCAAGCACTCGAAACTCTCCTTAGCATGGAGAACATCGATATCTGTGCAGTAACAGAAACCTGGTTCAAGGCTCCCGAGAGCACCCCAGCACTACCAGGTTATACCTCATACCATGCTTTTCGGCCCCAAAACTTGGACCGAACCACAAAAGGAGGGGGGAGTATCAATATTCGTCAAAGATACCCACACCTCCAGGTTGGTGGCACAGCACGAAGCATCAGAGACTATCCATGTGCAACTAACAGTGGGTAAAACTGCCTTCCAGTTTATAGCCTGCTACAGACCACCCTCCCAAACCCAGGAACTCCACTTGGCCTTCCTGAGAACACTGGAAAATATAAAGGTCACTCCAAATACCATTATATTGGGTGACTTCAACTACCCAAACATAGACTGGGAGCATTACTCTAGCGCCAACACCCTAGCTCAAAGGTTCCTAGAATTTATAAACTCAAATGCTATGGAACAACTTGTTACCACTCCCACAAGGGGGGAAAACATACTGGACCTGATCATCACCAACATGGGGACACTATGCTCCAGACCAGAAGTGTATCCCTCACTGGTAAGATCAGACCATACACTAATCTCACTGGATATTCACATCCCGACCCCACCCCCTGCCCAGAAAACCACAGTGAAAAACTTCTCTAAAGCAAATTTCACATTCCTCAAAACCGAGGTGGAATCCTTCAAAGCCCCCGGGCTTATGGAAAATACGGCCCAGACCGCAGAATCCTTTATAAATGCATTCTATGAACACCTTCAGGAATGCATGGATCATGCAATCCCAAATAAAACCAAGACCCAATCCTCCAAAGGCAGACGTCCTGTCTGGTGGACCCCAACCATAAACAAACTATACAATAGAAGGAGGAAGCTACTACATGATAGAGCAAAATCCCAAAAAGGGAAGGCATCTTTGATCAGTATTAGCAAAAAACTACGGGCACTCATAAAATCGTCTAAGGCCAGCTTAGAGAGAAAAATTACACAGGACACTAAGGATAATCACAAGGCTTTCTTTAGTTATGTTAGGAACCTGGGTGGGAATTCCCAGATATGCTCAGAATTAGTCCAAAATGGCAAAAAATACACCGATCCCACAGACATTGCCAACATCCTGGCTGACAGGTTCAGTGCAAACTCCCCCCCCCCCCACCAAAAGGGCAAATATCTATCCCAGCAGAGTGCTGCCCCCCTGACATCTCAGATGCTCAGGTAAGAGCTGCCCTCTCCAAAGCAAAAAACACAGCATCAATGGGACCAGACGGTGTCCTGGGCTGCGTCCTACATGAACTCCAAGAAGAGCTAAAGCCAAACATAAAACTACTGTTCAATCTCAGCCTTACTACAGGATATGTACCCAAAGAGTGGCGTACAGCAACGGTGGTCCCTCTCCACAAAGGTGGTGCCTCAACGGATCCTGGAAACTATCGCCCCATAAGCCTGACTAGCTTGGTCTGCAAAGCTATGGAATGGATCATCATGGACCTTATAAATAAAGATATTGGGGACCTACAGACACTGGATCCTACCCAGTTCGGTTTTGTTAAGGGCAGATCCTGCCTCTTAAACCTGGTCGATTTCTTTGAAACAGTCACCAAGGCCATTGAAGAGGGGAAGGTGGTCCATACAGCCTACCTGGACCTTGCAAAAGCCTTCGATACAATACCCCACTCGGGCATTATAGATAAGCTCACCAGCTTAAATATAAACCCCTGTCACTAGATGGGTTGCAAACTGGCTCAAGGACAGAACCCACATGGTTAGAATTGCTGGAGCCATGTCAGACTCCAAACCAGTTACAAGTGGCGTCCCACAAGGCTCAGTCCTGGGACCTCTCTTATTCGGTATATATTTCTCAGAGGTACAGGCCAACACGGAAGGACTGTGGCTGACCAAGTTTGCAGATGACTGCAAACTGGGCGCCATAATCGACTCTCCAGCCGACACAAGCATCCTCCAAAAGGGCCTCATAGAAACAGACAACTGGTGCCAGAGCCATGGCCTTAAGCTAAATGCCAAAAAGTGTATAGTCATCCCCTTTGGCAAAAACCAAGTGCCCACAAATTATCACATAAGTGGTAATCCATTAAGTACGGAAGAAGTAATTAGGGACCTGGGGACCCAAGTTGATAGCAATCTCTCATTTGTCAACCACGTGGCCAAAGTGGTTAGAAAAACATTTTATATAGCCCACCTAATCATGAAGGGATTCACATCTAGATCAGGGGAGGTCATTGTGCCTCATCCCTTATCAGGCCCATAATTGAGTACAATGCCCCTTTTGCGATGTACCTTACCAGACACCTGCAGCAACTGGAAAGACCCCAAAAGTACCTCACCAAGAGGATCAAAGGGCTCAAACAGATGCCATATGCTGCCCGGTTAAAGAAACTCCAGTTCTACTCAGTGGCATACCGCCTGCTCAGAGGCGATCTGTGCCTGATGTACAAAGCCATGTCCAACCCGGAATTAATGGACATGTTGCACCTCAGAAAATCCAAATCCCATCGAGCTACGCGCTCGAGAGACTTGAACCTCAGCACTGAAATAAACAGGACATGCTGGAGGGACAGATTCATAACCCAGAGGCTCCCTTCACTCTGGAATAAAATCCCAGTCCAGGTTAGGCAGTGTCCCTCATTGACTCTCTTCAAGAGGAATCTTGATGAGTGGATGGGGATCGTAGGTTTACCCAGGGTATCACTTCTGTGTCACTGTTAGACAGAGGCACAGTAGACTAACCTCAAAAAAGGGCATAGCAAAATTAATTTAAAATGGGTGGCGAAAGCCAAACACACTCTGGCTAGGCTTATAAATGCCCTAGGGCAGATAGCCTAGTATGAACCTATGAACTATTTAAATATGAGCTATTTTAACTAACTCACGCAAACACACACACAGCCCAAAAGGGACAACTGCAACTATATAAATATAAACAGGATTAAGTAATCCAAAAACAATAGTCTCAACAGGGAACACTGACTAATAACTAAAGAAGGGATCTTAAAACCAAAGGGCCTAAGGCAAAGACAGATTATACTGAGGAAAGGGGTATGAACACAGAAAAACTACTATCTACTAGCTAGTAATATCTGCTATTAAAAATAGATCAAGGATATATAAACATTGAAAAATATAACTTGCTGAAAGTTGAAAAACTCCCAATAAAGTCTCGAGCAAAGCAGGAAACCAAGAGATCCGTGCCGCAGCAAACTAGATCTGGGGTAATTCCAGCAGTGCATTGTGGGATAAGGGGTTGGGTCTTGAGCTACTGGAGAACTTTGGGCTTGCTAGTCAGCCATGTTGGAGCCGAGGATCGGCTCCGAACCCATCAGTGATGAATGAACTGTGAGACTGAACAGCTTCACATCATAACATTCTTTGAAGAACAAATCTTTCTTAATGACCTTGACATAGAAGATGGGTTATAACCATCCAGATTTCCTACAACCAACAGTACTAAAGTGGATTCCTTTGTATTCTTCTACTCTTTTTGCAAGTAGAAAATTAGTGACTTTTTTCACGTTTATCCTACTTGAAACTAGTGACACAATCAACTAGGCATAAGTAGAAGTGGTAAAAAGTGATGGGGGGATATGTCCAGTTCCGCGGAATGGAAAGATGGTGCCCTCATTGCGACTGAGATAATCATGGTTTGATTAGTAGCCCCTTTACTAGAGAACCCAGGCAGTGAGGGAAGGAGTGAATGGATATGGCCTCGACAGACTCTTCCAGGAAGGTGAGGGTATGCACACTTGAGGCACACTAGGAAATGCAATTTCCCAGGTGAAGACTGGGGAGATCACCTTCTGTATTTTGGAGGTCGGTCATGTAAAAAGAAATACTTTTTGAAGATGTGATGGGGCATCCTTTGCACATGGGCCATTGCACATCTCTGCCTATACACTATATCAAATATGTGTGGGGATATTAGTGTTGAAAAACAGGAAAAATTATGCGCCACCACTGATGACTCTTTGAATTATGTCCTATTTCAGTCACCTGTCACACCAGTAATGGGAAACACATAGACCTATTGAGCAGGAGGATGCTGACGACCAACAGACAACAGAGATAAAAAGAGCGAAAAACAAATGATTTTGACATGAGTAATTTTTCTTAGGGAAGGAATGGAACCTATTAGCACCATGAAGCTGCATGGTCTGCAAGGCAAAAGAAAAAGGCACCTGAATTCCCTAAGTTTGTTCTTTACAAACTCCTCCTCTTTCTCTAGGAAACCTGAATCCTGTGCATTGTCCCACACGTCCATTGAAGTTCCATTTTCGCCCAGAAATACATCCTTTTTTGACCGTCTGTTGTGAGATATGTTGTCCCAAACTACTGTGCACACTATTATAGCCACTCCTTTCAACCAGCGTATTCCATACTGAAGTATTTTAACTATTTACAGAGAAAAGGAATACTAAAAACCTTGCATCATACCATATTCACACTGAAATCTTACAATTTGTACAGCTTTCAGAAAACCTTTTTTTAGCTGCTGATGACTCTCATTATGTGGGCCCCAACAGCCAGTCGTGATACATCTGTCCCAATGCTTGATTTTGGGTTGACAGGGAAAATCCCAGTCATGGCATTTTCCTCACACAGCAGCACTGCAGCTACAACCATGAAGGCCACTCAGGATTCTCATATCTTAAATGATTCCCAAGAATGTGGATGACTGAGAAGCACACTAACCAGAGCTCTCCCAGTGTTACATTTTGAGAAACTGCCAAAAAATGGTAAGCATTATACATTTGGGGGTAATTCAATTATTAGCTAGCAGATTGCATAAATGTTCATAAGTTTATACTAGGCTGTCAATGACCACCAAAGTCCTTATAAGCCTAGCCATGTAACCCAATCCAATTTTACCCCAGGATGCCTATATGGTGGGGTATGTTAGTAAGGAGGTAGCCATGTGGGGGGGCATGTAGGTTGGGGATTAATTTACTTACAGTTGACCTTTGTCCATCTGAGACATGGCGTTCAGACTAGAGGTGAATTTGCAAATTTTCATTCAATGATCAATGCTTCATTTGAATAGGGTCAGGAATGAACTCTTCTTCATTTGAATAAGGTGCTTATTCCATAATGAGGGGATCCTTTGAGTCACATATCAGTCTCTCCAGCATGTTTTATTTATGTTGCAGGCAAAGTTAACGTTCTTGGATGAAGTGTTTCTGGAGCAGTTTGTTTTGCAGATGTGCAACAGAGCCATCAGAGCTGAATCTGGGGATGCCTTATTATAGGGCCTTAAAGTGATCTATGTAGGACATGATATTTATATCCTGGATTCTCTTGGTGATGAACCTTTGAAGGTGTTCTAGCTGTTGCAAGTGCCTGGTTAGGTACATGTAAAAAGGGGCATTATACTCAATGACGGGTCTGATAAGGGCTGAACAGAGTGGTACTACAACTTCCTTGAACTTGGATGTCATACTCTTGCTTATGGGCTGAGCGACACAGAATGACTTTCTTACTATTTTGGCTGTGTGTTAGTTGAAGGCCAATATGTTCCCATACCCCTAACTACCAGAGCAGCACTTAAGGGTGATTTTATCAATGGAATAATTAGCTTGGGTGGTCAGTTTCCCACATGGCACTATAATGCACTTCTTCGCATTGAGTTTCAATCTGTGGCTTTGTCGCCACTTGTTTATTTGCATTAGACCCTCTTGTAGGATGATGGTGTCATGGTCAGAATCTATGATGGCTCCCAGTTTACAGTTATCTGCAAACTTGGTGAGCCAGAGGCCTCTGAGTTTAGCCTTGACTTCCAAGAAGTGTAAGGATTTCACCAGTAGGCTTTTTTTGTGTTAGATTTGTTCTTACTTCTGGCAGGTTCAGCAGCCTCAATGTAGCCATTTACATGTTTGTACAGGGTTTCTGTGAATAATTCTACATAGGGTAGCTGTGTTCTTGGTGTCTGGAGGGAGCTGTGAATTCTGACTGTCACTTAAGAAGTAGTTTACTTTAGAATCGTCCCTAACCATTATGATTTAGCTAGGTTTTCCAGGTTGATTTTCACTTCAAGGAAGGCATCTTTCTGGTGCAACCTCACCAACGAAGATGTGACACTAGGTCCAGTATGTTGATCCTCTGGTTGGCGTGTACACTATCTGGTCTGGGTGTTTGTGTTATTAACTTTGGGAAACATTGTGCCTGTGAGTTATAAGCAGTGTACATTTCTCTGTCTATAGAGGGGTAGTTAAAGTTTCCAATAAATAAGGTACTTTGTTGATTGTGAGCGCCTCTAGTAGGTCTAGCTAACAGCTGTGAGCTTCATGGGTCATAGGAGGGTGACCTGTATCTGGCCAGGACATGGTAAGGGACCCTGTCGACGGAGACTTGGATGTGGATGAACTCCAGGGCATCATCCTGTTTACCAAGAACAAAATACAAATTAATGACTTGGAGGTAGAAAGAAACTGGTCGCACAATGTCACAGGTGCAAACAAAAATGTTTACTCCAAAATGAAATTTAGCGTTTTTGCCCCTAACCTGGGGCTTCATCAGAATACCAACCTACATCACTTCCTTTTATGTCATCAGCAGCTGACACAGATCCATATTATTAAAGAGCCAGTACTATTAAAATCAGTACCACTGTTATAAAATTCATGTTCTTAACCATTTAAATCATATATACAATTGATCAACTACTTCTTTCAAATGCAGTATATAAATAAGTAAATAGTAATAATCACTTGAATTAAAGTTGTAAGCACAGTAACTAAAGAGCCACACATTCTAAAAAATGTCAGAAAAAAAAAGAAAACTAAAAGTAACATTCTCCACTTTTATCTATAAAAATATGCATTTTAAAAAACACAATATGAGCATTAATAAATGCTTGTAAAAAGGGGGTGAAAATAATAAAAAATAACAATAAACAGTAATGTGTTCTCACAGAAAATCAGAGTTTGGCAGAATGTAGTTTTAACACAGGTTTTATTGCTATATCATCATTCAAACCAGGGGGAGAGGTACCATTCAACATAAACATCAAAGCAGGTCCTTGTACTCTAGCTCTGCCCCCCCCCCTTTCTAGTACAGCAAATTTGAAATCCTTAAAAGCAGTACATGTTGGGACTTTGGGTGTGGTGTACATTGTAAAGTACTCAACATGTGCTTACTTCTATGTTGGAAAAACTGAGAGGCCACTCAAGAAAATAATTTATGAGCACTATTATGAAATTAGAACAGAGAATGGTTAAGCGCTTTCGTCTGTCAAGTCAGACATCTGATGGTCTGATGGTCTGGTCTGACTTGACAGATGAAAGTGCTTAACCATTCTCTGTTTTATTTTTTATTTGGATTATTAAAACGCTGCTTTGTGGTTTCCTTTTGGACTGACTCGGTTTTCTTTGGATAATATGAAATTAGGACAAGGACTCCCAACAACGCTCTTTTTAAATACACACATTAACATATACTACTTTTAAGGACTTCAAATGTCAAGAGGGGTCCAAAAGAGACTGCCAGTGAAACAGTATTCCTTGTTCAAAGTAAAATGTATGAGTGACAAGGAAAAGCCCAGGAAAGGACTAGACGAATTAAAAGAAGCTTGGATTTTAACTACATGCTAGCACTGCAAGAAGGTAAGTACTGGGGGGAAAAAGACTAATGGCTGAAGTTACTGAACACTGGAAGAAATAGAAAATCTCAGCCCCACTATTAGTTTCTTGAACGAGTGGGAAAACTAAAGCATACTAGTCTCATTCTGTCAGGTGAAGCTGGGGTTAGAACCAGAGGCTGGTATGGGAGAAGGCGAGGACTGTGCAGAAGACTAAAGTGAACCTGGTAAACAGTGAGGGAACTGCTAAGTGTGAACCTACTATGCGCTGTTTATTTTAAAATGTGGTAGGATCTAAGGCTCGTGAATCTCATTTGTTATGGTTGCTCATGAAGGAATCAAATTACAGTAAAAGTAAATGTAAAAATGTTACATATTTTACATTAAATGGTTTAACATTATTGTAAAATGCAATACAGTTTTAAAACATAGATTTCTAAACACAAAGGCTAAAAGCGTACGTACAACAATGCATAGTGTGCATGGAAAAAAATAACTTTTTCCAAATAGTAACAAACTTGATTATTAACTTGAGTTTGAGTAGAGGGACCAGGAAGGAATGTCCTCTTTCCCCTCCTTACTTGCTGTACACTTGGGATATTTAGCTAGACAGATAAGGACTTCCCAAATTCAGGGAAATAATTGGTATGGTAGCCACAAAAATATCTCTGTAGATTATGTTGTCTGGCACCTGATAAACCCTACATCTGACATTAGGGTGCTGAAGGACATTTTAAGACAGTTTCAAATATTATCAGGGTATAAAAATAAGTGAAGGTAAAAGGAAGGCTACGGCAGTAAAATATTTGCTTACACATGTATCATTTCAAAAATACCCACGTTTATGGTGATATAAATTAGTTATGCATATGAATAAAAAAGGACTCTGTTGTGGCAGCTGAGGATATGTAGGAAGAGATCAAGCAGACAATTATTAAGAAATTAACAGTCTGGAAACCAATGGTAACAAATATAGGCAGTGAAAATATGTTTTACATGAAGCAATTAAAAAGTAGCTTATCACTTACATTGCAAAGTGACACAGAAAACTTGGAAGTAGAAGGGTAAAGTTAAACAATATTGAGTTCTGAAGCTGCATAGAGAAGGCTTGACTGCAAAGGTTTATGGAGTTGCTCATTAGAAGCATTATTCTTGGGTATGTCACAAGAATAGAGAAAAAAAATGTAGATTTAGCCAGAGGAAGCATTCTTCTTCATTTCTGTAAGGTAGTCATGTTAAATGATAAAAGAAGTAAAGACCGCAAGATGGGGAGGGGTGGATTTTCCATAAGCAGATGAGTGCATGTGTCTGGCCTATCTATGCAGAAATTATCAGTTAAACTGATACATTCCAGATAAGGAAAGCATCAATTAAGAGATGCTCAGAACATCCACACTGTGACCTCTTCAATAGATCTGTTACAGTGACAGTAGTTTACTCTTAAAATTGTAATAAAAGCAAGTTTTGAGAGTTCAAGTTTTAAAAAATGGAAAATAAATGCTGGGGAAAGAGATAGTATTGAAACAGATTATTTCCTTAACGGTGTTAACTTTAGAATGTACTAAGCATAAAGCTACAAAATTATTTTCCTTTCACAAGGCTAGTTAGTGAATTTTCTCAGTGTTAGTTTTTAAGTAAATGGTTTACTGACTCTATGCAGATTACATTCTATACAGGAGTGGGGAAAGCATTAATATTAAAGCAATAGCAATGTGCTTTTATCTTGTCTCTGACAAAATGAATCTCTGGATGAGTACTCCTATTATATGGCCAGTGGAAATAGCCATTAATGTAAACCTGACGTTTTGTAATGTTGTTCTTTCAAACTGTATATAGGTAATCTTTTATTCTGTTTTTAAAGGAATTTGGGGAAGAGTGCAGTGAAGTCAATCGTCTAGAAAATGTGACTTGAGCTTAAAGAAATGTCTGAAATTGCAGCTATGCAAGAGTCATGTTAGTCAAGTGTTACAAAAGTATGAACAAGCTGCTCGTATGAAGAATTACATATTTAAGAAGGGACATGCATTAGAGAGACTATAACTTTAAAATGACAATGGCTATATGTCAGTTTTAACAGGGAGTGTAAATAGCCTTAAAGGCACAAAAATAGAGTACCAAACTATACTAAGAAATCTAGTGTGCAAAGTGTCATATTGAGGAGACACATTTGGATAGAAATGAACATATGAGCTTGATAAAACAGGATTTCAGTGCTGCAATTTGACAGAATATCAGGAAAAAGGAAATTGGTGCTGTTATATTGACGGGAAAAGGTTCCAATTGCAGTTAAGAGGAATAAAGATAATGTTAAATGTGTGGTGGGTGAGGGGATACAGGCAAGGAAAAGATACTTGTCTCAATGTGCATCTATAGTTCCTCTAAAACTGCAGTTATGGATCTTATTATTTCTCTCACAGTTATTTTAAGTTTTTAGCAGAGGATTTTTTTTCTAGTTAGTGACTAGAATTTAGTGTGTGCCACTAAAGATGTGAGAGAGTGGCCCTTGTATGAAACTATCATTAGAGAAGGCAAATAAAACATCAATGTGAAAACATTTTGTATGGAAGATATAATTTCAGGAGCAGCAGTTCAGAAGGAATTTCTACCAAGATAAGATAACTGGGCTAAGACTGTCAGAATTTTATATCACAGATCCATGTGCATTTGGTTGAACGCACTGGGACATATCCAATAGCAATATTAGACCATGCACCTATAAATGTTAAGATAAAGATACAGTAAAGTAAAATAAAACAAATGCATCAGTTTTCTTTACAAATCTATTAAAAAGAGGTGAATTTAAGGAATGAATAACAAGTAAAATTCAAGAGTTATCAGAGAGGATACAAACTGTTCTTGAGGGGTTGGCTAGGGCTTGGGATAAAATGATGGATTTTAAAATTATAGTGGAATTAAGGGAATGAGATGTGGGAGAAAAGTAGCAAAAAATATTTGAAAAGAATGAATAAATGAGCATTTGGGCAATATGCACAAGTTTAAGAAAATTGTGGTTAAACAGTTTTTTTTTTTCTGACAATAACCCAAAGCACACTTTTTTAGTATAAAGAAACAACAGAAAATGAAGAAGATGTGGCAAAGCTCAGGGACTCAATGACAAGAGGGTTAACTAGAATTCCTGAAGAGATAATGGCTATATTAGAGCAATTTCAGCTAATGTTAGATCTGTACAGAGTAGAATGGGAAAATCGGTAACAGAGAGACACATTTGGAAGCATTTTTAAAATCATTAGATATTCTAAAGATTGGTGAAGTGAAAGCACAACTTTAAGGGTAGATAAAAGACAAATAAAAATGTAACATATAACCGACCAACAGGGAAATTTCCAAGAATGGATAGAATTCCTATTAAAATTCTGATGCAAGGAGGTTAAAGAAGATTTGAAAGGCACTGTTTAACAGTGTTTTGGTAGGGGAGAAATACCTGCATCACGGAAGAAGTATGCTGGTAGTATCAACAGTGGAGGACAGCAGTCTTGAAGACCTGGCATAATATAGGTGAATTTAGATTCTAAATCATGATTAAAGTGCTGATGTTTACATTATCTATAAGAATAGAAAAACTGTTACAAAAGTTAACAGATATGGATAGATATGGCCCATATGATTAACATTGCATTAACATAACAATGGGAATCATAATGTAAAAAAACACTTATTGTTGATTAGTTTGGATGCAGGGAATGGACTTTTGAATGTTTTTTTTGTAATCATGGGTAGCAGAATGTTAGTATTTGCATTCCCAATTAGTAAAAAAGTGTTAATAAGGAGAATATGCTGGATCAGAGGCAAAAATAAAGGCGCAAGGAGTCCTTTCTGACAACTTGAGTTTGAAAAGAGGAAACAGAAAGGGATGTCCTCTTTCCCTTCCTTACTTGATATATACTTGTAATCTGTAGCTAAACAGATAAGGAATTCACAATTTCAGGGATATAATTGGTATGGTAGCCACAAAAATATGACATAACAGATTTTTATAAACAGCACAAGGTAATAGGAAATTAAAAAGAATGGGAGGAAAGGTTAGAAAGACAAATTACAAAACACCAATGGGAGGACAGCTGAAAGGCTGTAGGTATGCTATGAAGTCCAGAAGTTTTAAGATATTTGCATGGTAATATTTGCAAATATACTTTTATTATCCTCACAGACTTCAATGGACTTTCCCTTAAGCAGACAGCAGATACAGGAGATGTGAAGAGAATAAGAGAGGAAATTGTGAACACATTTTCTGGAAATGTGTAGTGTTAACAAGAGTTTGAGGAATCATTACAGAATGTTCTGACACAGTTGTTGGGGAAACATGTTAACTAAGGAGATGAGCTATTTAGTTAGTGTTTAGTTTTAGAACTGTCACAACACAGTAATGTACTATGAGGTTTAATGAAATTATCAGCCAAAAAAAAAAAATACAAAAAAAATATTATGCAAAACTGGAAATCAACAATAAAACAAGGTACTAATGAAGTACTGAATACTGTAAAGGAAATAAAAGATCCACAGATAGGATTATTAAAATAAAGAGAAAAGTACTTTTCATAAGGACAAACACTTGGGAACAATAAATACAAAATAATGCTTAAATTAAGGACTAGGTATGTAGGAAGTGAAAAGGGTATGAGTATATTCTAATGCTCAAGGATAAAAAGAACAAAGCTAAAATGGAAACTGTATGTATAATGCACATATACAATAATGAAGAGAGTTTATTAATAATGAAAAAAGATAATAATGTTATGTTAAGATCATAGCGCACATCAATAATATGAAAAAGAAGTTAACATTTTCATGTTTTAACTTTATGATGGGAATACATTTTAATATACCAAAGTACCAGCCCTGGTTACAATGTTTACTCATTACAAAAGAGAGAGAAAGCTATTAAAATCTCAAATTGTCATAACTTTTAGAAGTACTGAACAGATTCCAGATGAATGCACATTGAAGAGCAGGTTGATTAGAGCTCTCCAAGTGTTAAAAAAAAAACAATAAAAACTAACAATGTAGGTAAAATTCAGTTACTGATAGTCATTATACTGTCTGTATGTTAGCAAAGAAGAAATTAGGAGAATGTAAGAGAAAATCAACTAGAAAAGGAGAAGAAAAATTTCTGGTGGGGAAGAGTCATGCGGCTGCTTAGCAAAAAGCAGTAAAAGTTTGAGCTTTGATACTAGAGAAAAATAAGTGTCTAAAAAGGCTAGAAGTTTGTTAACTTTGTTAAAGTGGTGTGGAGGACTCTAAAACATAATTCCCATTCTGTCACCAGAAATGCCTGGACTTCAAGCAATACAAACTCTCTGGATCAGTTAATCTGCACCCAGCCAGGGGTGACAAAATCCTCGCCTTGATCTTTACCAATACACAATGGTTTTGCTCCCTAGCAATTGTAAACTCCTTTCCATACCACATTTTAAAAAATAACCCCCTGTAGTGGAACACAAATAAAAATGGGCTTTAAAAAAACTCATTAAACACAAAAATAAGTTCAACTCTCATGATGCCAAAAACGCTCTTAACTAACAGTTCTCTGGACCCTGATCATATCAGCCACAGTGAGATAAGAGGTAAATTAAGCCAAATAAGTGAAGAATAACCACAAACTGTTCTGTATGTTAGAAACCAAATAAACAATTCAAGCACTATGCAGAGCCAACAATAAATGACATCACATACTAGGACTCACTGAACATAGCCAATCTACTGGTGGATAAGTTTAGCTCAGACTTTAGCCCCCGTCCTCCTATATTCCCAGGGCATATACCCATATCTGTTCCCCCTAAAAAACTCCCAAGAACAAGTATACAAGGTATTGTATTTCTATGGGTCCTGATAACAAATCAGGCTGCCTACTAGCCAGTTTGAAACAGGTCTTGTCAGATGCCCTTGAGATATTATTTTATATCACCCTCCACACTGTCTTCGTGCCAGACGAGTAGACAGCAACAGCCATCCCCATGCTCAAAGATGGGCAGTCAATGCACCAACCACATCTGTAAGGCTATGGAAAGCATCATTGTGCAATTAATAAATAAGAACATAGACAACCAACAAACTCTCAACCCAAGCTAATTTGGATTAATCAAAGGCAGTTCCTGCGTACTCAACCTCATTAATTTCTTTAAGGAAGCCAC